>NW_006238935.1:2584255-2584836 GCF_000226075.1 Solanum tuberosum | reverse complement strand
TCCTCTCCAAATACTCTTCCAGTGATGATGGTAGCCTCTAACCCCAACTTGTATGCCCTTCTTGTAAGCACTGTTTACTGTGAATTAACCATCCTTGTTGTGCTTCCAAATAACTCTATCTGGTGCATTTGTTACTAGATTGGTTCCCCCCAATTTTCCCAGGAAATAAGCCACTCTATCTACTTCCCAATCATTCAATAGCCTTTTGAAAGATAGGTCCCAACCTTGAGTTGTCCAGCTTTCACATACTCTGGCTTTAGGATTGTTGCAGATTGAGAAAAGATCTGGGAATGACTCACTTAGAGGAATTTGATCAATCCATCCATCTCTCCAAAACTTGATCTTGTTGCCATTTCCAATTTTGAGAAACACATTTTCTTCCATAGAGTTCCATAAAGCTCTGATTGACCTCCATACTCCCCATCCATAGGGTTCTGACACTATCTCTGTACACCATGGGTTCAATTCCCCATACTTTGCCACTATCACCTCCTTCCATAGGGTTCCTTCCTCACTAGTATATCTCCACAACCACTTCATCAAAAGGCTCTTGTTTTGGATTCTCAAATTTCTAATACCCA
>NW_006238935.1:2571643-2584067 GCF_000226075.1 Solanum tuberosum | reverse complement strand
CCCCAAAGCTTTATGTTTGCTCCCTAGTGGCATTCCCAAGTAGGTTGTCGGCAATTTCTCTACTTTACACCCTAGAATGCTTGCCAATCCTTGAATCTGAGGCACCTCCTTGACTGCAATCAAGCTGCTTTTTCCCCAATTAACCCTTGGCCCTGATATTGCTTCAAATAAGATAAGAATCAATCTGATGTAGTTCAGCTGTTCGGCTTCTGGCTCACAAAGGATGATAGTATCATCTGTGTATAACAAATGGCTGATCTCCTTTCCATTCCCTATTCTGTCTCCTATTTGGAAACCCTTGATCCACCTGTTCTATGTAGCTATTCTCATCATACTGTCAAAACCTTCCATTGCTAGAATAAAGAGAAAAGGTGACAGTGGATCACCTTGTCGCAGCCCCCTTTCTGATGCAAAGAAGCCAACAGGTTCACCATTTACTAAAATTGAGAACCTGACTGTTTTAATGCACACTTCTATCCATTATAGCCACTTACTGCCAAAGCCCATTTGTCTCAAAACATTCAATAAAAATGCCCAATTTACATGATCAGATGCTTTCTGGATGTCTAACTTGCATAATAAACCCGCAACTCCACCTTTCATCCTTGAATCTATGCACTTGCTGGCTATCAATGCAGCGTCCATGATCTGTCTCCCTTTTATGAAAGCCATCTGATTTTTATTGACCAATTTGCTCACCACCTTCTTAAGTCTTTCTGCCAGTAATTTAGCTATAATTTTGTAGACCCCTCCTATCAGACTGATTGGCCTATAATCTTTTAATTCTGAAGCTCCAGCCTTTTTAGGGATTAGAGCAATGAATGTTGCATTGAGACTTTTCTCAAAATTCTGATTGGAGTGGAAATGTGATAGAGTGTTAATTATGTCCTCCTTCAAAACCTTCCAAAAAGTCTCGAAGAAAATCATTGGAAAGCCATCCGGTCCAAGAGCTTTCTCTTTAGCACACTCCTAATACTTTCTAGGATTTCTTCTTCCTCAAAAGGTCTTTGCAACCATAATTGTTCCTCTCCAGTTATCATATTAACATCTTGAATGTTCAGATCAGGCCTCCAGTGTTCAGCTTCCTTGTATAAATTTATGTAGAAATTTTGGACAGCCTCCTTGATCATAGCTGGATCTTTCACAATGTTACCTTCTATATCAAGTTGTTCCATAGTATTGAACCTCTTATGAGGTGGTGATTCTGTGGAAAAACTTCGTATTCTTGTCTCCATGTTTCAACCATTGTACCCTGGATCTTTGTTTCCATGCTATCTCCTCTTTCTTGGCAATCTCTTCAAACTCCATGGCCAGATTTGCCTTCTGTAAAATTTCATCATCAGTAAGCATTCTGTGTTCCTGTATTATCTCCCAATTTGCTATCTGACTTAAAATGTCTTCTTTTCTCTGCTTCCAGTTACCTTTGTTTGCTTTGCTCCATTCTTTCATCTTTACCTTTAACAATTTCATTTTCTCAGCTAATATATATCCTGCTCTCCCTTCAATGTTGAAAGAATCCCACCATTAGTTTACCTTGTCTTTGAATCCCTTACCTCCAACCACCAAGATTCAAATTTAAAATAAGATTTTTTCCATTCCCAACCACCACATGTTAGCATAATAGGATTATGATCAGATGTTATTTTTGGTAAGACATTTTGTTTGATGTGAATGAAGCTTTCCCCCCATTGTGCACAATGAAGAAAATCTATCAATTCTTGAAGCACTCATATGATTGTCCCCTCTTCTCCAAGTATAAGATCCTCCAAATAAAGGAGGATCAATCAGCTCCAGCTCCTCAATACAAGAGGAAAAATCTGTCATAGCACCACTAAGTCTGCGGCAGTTTGTTCTCTCTGATGGGTATCTAGTAACATTAAAATCTCCGCAAACTATCCATGGTCCTACAAACCTTCCTCTGATGGCTGTCAATTCCTCCCACAACACCTTTCTGATCTCTCTACTACAATCAGCATATACTGCAGTTATGTGCCAACTGAAGTCTTCACTTACCCCTGTGAATTTCCCAGTTAAGCTTTGCTTGCCAATCTCCACCAGTTCCCCCTTCCATACCCTTTTATCCCACAAAATTGCAATCCCCCCACTGCTCCCCATTGCCTCCTTGTGAACTTCTCCCATCCATCTATATTCCCATATGTTCGGTATTAATCCATCAATATTACCCTCCAACTTTGTCTCAACTAATACATAAATATCTGCCTCCCACTGATGTATTAGTTTCCTAACAGTGTCCCTTTTATCACTCCCATTCAGCCCCCTCACATTCCATGAGATTATTTTCACTCTCATTGATTAGTTAGAGCTAAAACCCTCCGGCGTATGAGCATGTTCCGACCAGTTTTCCGGTGACTTTCTTATTTAATATCGACTCGTCTATTGATTCCAACCTGATCCATATACTTTATACTAAATTTTGAGAACTTTCCGGTGACCATTGCATTGTGAAGAAGTCTATAGGGGAGGTTTAGCAGCCTTGTATGTCAATTACGTAAGTCACTCTATGGTCTGAAACAGCCCGTTCAAGCTTGGTTTGGGAAGTTCAACACTGTAATTTAATCACTCTATGTTTTATCGACATTATGCATCAAATTCAGTATTTAATGAGAAGACGAAGCACATTGAGATTGATTGACATTATGCATCAAATCTAGTATTTCATGAGAAGACTAAGCATGTTGAGATTGATTGTTAATTTTATGAAGTCGAGTGATCAACTTGCAGATATCTCATTAAGCTCCTTATCGATCCTCTTATTAATTATATTTGTAACAGGCTAGATACATATGATTTGTACGCATTAGCTTGAAGAGGAGTGTTAGAATAGTAATAGGTATATACAATACTACTTAGAATAGGAATAAGAATAGTAATAGTAATAGAAATAGTATATAGTGTCCTTAGAAAAGGATTGTATTGTAGTGTCCTAGTTGGAAAAGGTGTCTATTGTAGTATCTATAAATAGGGTCTCTCTGGAATAATGTAGAGACAACAATTCAATAATATTCTTTTCCTATATTTCTCACAATATAATGGTTGTAACAATTGTATTTTGATCATAAGAGGTAGTTTATAATAAAATTTGAGCAAAATAATTCTGAGCTACCTAATTAAATTGTGAAATTTTTTGTACAGTGAAATGTTTAAAAAAGAATTTTGGGAAAATGTTTGGAATTCTTTTGGGAAAATGCTTGGAATTTTGAGCTACTTGTGTGATGCGTGAAAAATATCATTTTGATGAACTCCAAATAAGATGCAAACAACTCGAAAACATAACATGATTTTAAAAATAAGAATACACTATGATTAAGAGAATATTTGATAATCTCTCAAATTAAATTCTTCTTTTTTGATGCTAAAGTTTAATTATTCTATATTATCTTAATCTTTACTTATCCTTTTCTTCCCTTCAACAATATATCTCTTCTTTATTGAAGAAAACTAGATACAGGAGTCTGTGCTAGCACGACCCAATATATGTTATTTTTGTCTCAATTTATGTGACACATAGAATTTAGAGAGTCAAATTAAATTTCAATATTAATTTTAAATAGTTTAAGTTGTTAATTATAGTGATTTATAGTACTTTTTACATAATTTTTAAATAATATACGTTATTCTCTTTATCCCAATTTTTGTGGCACGGATAGAATTTCAAGAGTCAACCAAATTTCTTATGTCTTTTAAATTTTTAAGTTCTTAATTATTGTGATTTTTAGTACTTTTTATGCAATTTTCAAATAAAATAGGTTATTTCCTCTTTCCCCAATTTATGTGGCACTAATAGAATATCGAGAGTCAATCAAATTTTTCATGTCTTTTAAAACTTTTAGTTGTTAATCATTGTAATTTATAGTATTCTTTATGTAATTTTCAAATTATATATATTACGCTCTTTGTCCTAATTTATGTGGCACAAATAGAATTTTAAGAGTGAACCAATTTTTTTTATGCCTTTTAAATATTTAATTTATTAATTTATCGTGATTTATAGTATTTTCTACGCAATTATCAAATATTTAAAAAACTAAAAAATAAGACAAACAAATTAAAACGGAGAAACCACAAAAAATTACCAAAGCGCCCTTCAATACATCAATTATGTTAACAAATAGTCACATGACAATCAAAAGTTAATGGATCCCATATTTATTTAATTTTTAGAAAAACTACAAATTGCCAGGATGTTTTTGCCTAAACTGGAAATAGTATAAGCATAAATCCTTAGAGCACAACAACATCAAAGCACAAAATATCGAAAATGCCAAAATTATCCCTATGTAGACAGACAAACATGTTGACCTCCTGCCTCCTGCCTGCATCACCTAGCTAACTCCCTCTTATAATATAGTAGAATAATTTATTACTTTTATCAATGCAAAAATCTTGAGCATAGACTTAATAGTTTTCTAGTACTTTATTATAGTTTATAGTATAATAATGGATGAAGTTCTTTTAGAAAATCTACTATTATTTTTTATAATTATTATTTTAATATTAAATGCAATTAGTAATTAATTATTTTCTCTTTTAAAATATTTGTAGTGGTATTATAAAAATAATACTCCCTATTTTTTGATTTGTTCGTCTTACTTTCCTTTTTAGTTTCTTTAAAAGAGAATGCCTCTTTCCTTTGAAGACTCTTTAATTTCAACTTTTCACATGACATGGCTAAGAACACAAGATTGACATTTTGGTTCATTCAACCTATCTTTAGCTTAAAGCCACAAGATTCAATTTTTAGTTCTTAAATCCCATGCAAAGTCAAAACAAGACAAACATATTGTAATAGAGGGAGTAATATTATTTGATTTGATAAGACTTAATTAACAAAAGAAAGAAACTAATCCAAACTGATGTGTTTTCTAATTTTGAACGTTATCTCTTCAAATTAATAGCCAACTCTTCATTTTGTAGGAAATTTATTTATTTTTCAAATAATTTCCTAATTCTTTAAAGCATTGTCTTAAGCAATGCCAAGTGACCTATTGCTAGGCTGCCACTTGACTTATATAGATGCCTTTTCTCTCCTTTTAATAATAGATAGATATTTAAGGATGAATCAGATTGACCTCCTATTGATATATATACGCGCAAACTAGAAGGAGAGATGAGAAGAACTTGAAAGTTGATGCTCTTTTTTGTGCAAGGGATTGAGGTACAGATCCTGGGTGGAAGTTTCTATATTGTGTTCTTGTTCGTCAGTCTCAAGGAATCCTCTCATCCTTCAGTCTTGCATAGATACTAACCAGTGTTTGTGGAACTAGGAGAAATACCACTATGTAAGTGATCAACAGTGTTGAAATAAAGTTGCCTGCTTCACTTCTGCTGGTTTGTTTTCTCCTTTTTACATTTTTTAGAGGCTTGGTTAGATTCCATTTTTTATACTTTAACTTCTGTGGATAGTTCTGCGTCTGCTTGATACGTCTATTTTTGAAAATGAAATCGTTCATATTTCTCCCAACTTGTCCGCTATAGGTTGGCTTCTAAATTATGTTGCTGCCCATGTATGCTACTACATCTGTTGGTTAATAATAGTAAGTTTGGGTTTTCTTGCTCTTTCTGTTTTTCCTTTTTATCAGTATATTCTTTTCTGTGCAGCTAAGTGAGAACAAATCAATGCAAGCCATGTGCTTTGTTTATGCGGCAATCTCTTACATCTGCATGGGAGATGCTGAATCCTCAGCAAAGGTTGGCACAGTTCCTTCCATTATGGAGATACTTATCTCTCTCTTTGGAAATCTGTTTGCTGAGCACTTTTGTTCTGCAATAGGCCCTTGATCTGATCGGACCAGTTTTAGGAGTGATGGATTCTTTCATGGGAGTGCGAGAGAAAACGAGTGTCCTCCTTGCTCATGGGTTTCTACTGATGAGGCAGCAAAATCTACAAGAAGCAAGGTAGATCTCTTCAAACAAAAATGTTTATTTTGGAAACTCTTGTTTTTTATTTGGATTTTTGAGTCTAGAGTATTTAATGCATGAAACAAAGTCGTGTTGTATTTCTCTGCAATATGCTTAAGTATCGTACCTGAAGCTCAGTTGGTAAAATAACATTGCTAACAATGTCTATCATATACAAGTGGTATGCCAAAAAGTAGATAAAATGCAACATAATATGAATCTCAACAAATGATGTTGATCTTCTATAAACTGAATTTCGGCAGTGCATTACGAAAAAACTAGGAATGAGAATTTATACTCAAATTTATGTAGTCTTTTATCCCTTCAAAAGATCTCATATACCACTTGATCTTCCTTTAAGATGAATTTCGGTGGTGCATTAAAAGGAAACTCGGAATGGGAGTTTATTCTTCAACTATACGTAGTCCAATCCGTTCAAAAGCTTTCATATTTCCACTTTGCTATTTTACTCATTTAAAATTACCTTACCAATAACAAAGAACGTAAAGATGCTTAGCAAAGTACATTTTATTAGTGTTTCGAGTACTTCTAATTTCCATAAAAGCTCGTGGAAAAATCAAAAAGAAGTTCTCACTCCCAGGCACTAATCCCAATGTAACTTCTTAAAATCATCTCACTACCTAAAAACCCCACCGGTGGTCCTTCTGACCATGGGAATTCATCTCTTTCTCCTTCTTCCAATTGCCTTCATCACAGCCTCCTACAACCTATCGCGACCCCACCCCAAAAATACCCATCACCAGAAAAACACATCACGCGCTCTCATGTGCCTCCATCTCCCTCAGATCCGACATCACGCGCCTCACGTGCTGTGGCGTGGGACTCCAATCTCCCCATTGGTTACCAGATTTTCTTTTCCGGCGCTCTCTCTCCTCCGGCTCGGCGTAGGCCATCAATATCTCTTTTCCGATCTGTCTATTTCTGTCCTCCCAGAGCTGTCATGGGAGAGGACACCATCTTTTTCGCTGTAGGCTTCAAGTCTTACAACAGACTAGGGTGGTTTCTAGAGCAGATACATGGTATGTGACTGGGTAGAAAGAGGTCCTAACATGATGACCAGGATGATCATTAGCCAGAAGACAATGGAATGGCTGGTTTACGCTCTCAAAGAAGCTTCAAAAGGACAGGAGAACTCAGTTCGCAGGTGGAAGCTCAAGGATCTTTTTTCAGACTTCTTTTGCTCAAGAAATTTCAACAGATATGGTCGATACATCAGCATCATTAACTTGCAGGGTAGGAGAAGAGCAGTGATCATCATCCTAGAGTGGTCGCTAAATTCTGAATGGATGGACATTGCAAAAAAAAAATATATCAGTTTTTATCAATGCTAAGGTTCAGAGAACAGTTAATACAACACACAGGGAAACAGAGGAGAGTTTATCATATTATGATACTGTCAGAAGTAATACATGGACTACAAGAAACTTTAATGATGCCAAGATACATCAAAAAGGCAATTTGCTGTTATTACAGATGCCATATCTAAAACCCAGAATGACATACTAGCTAAGAGTACGGTGGGAAGTCTGTCGGAGGAGATCCCGGATATCACATTGTCGGAGATTCGTAGACGGGTTTGGAGTACCTGGAGACATCATCATGGCATTAATATATATGACTTTGGGAATAATCAATTTTTATTCGAATTCCCCAATAAAACTGTTGCAGAACACATCGTAAGAGGACAATGGTTCAGGAAAACACACAAGATCAATCTTCAATGGTGGTCGCCGACTTCGAACTCCATCCATGAAAAGCTGGACCAGGTTTGGATCAGGGTAGTGGGTTTACCCCTCCAACTTTGGTCCCAGAAAGTCTTCTGTGAGATCGGGAATTTCTGTGGAGGTTTGGATTCGTACTGAAGAAGAGACAGAGCTTCGTAATCACTTGAAATGGGCGAGGTTAAAGGTGAGAGGTGATGGCGATTCTGTCCCTAATTCAGTACAGCTTTGTTCATGAGGGTTTGACTTTCAAAGTTCAGAGTTGGGTGGAGGTGTCTGCGAGGGTGGCCTCCGATGAGAGAACTCTAGTTGTCCCTATTAACCAGAGGTCCAAAGATTTGATTGGGTATAGAGGGGATGAGAGCCTTTTAGGCTTTACAGAGGTTTCTGGACACATGGGTTCCTTGTACGATCCAGCAATTTTGAAATAGCCTGCTGTACCAGCATGTGAGCCTTTGCACCGTTCAGTAACTCCTTCTAAGAAATCCAAACATGTAAAAAGGGACCAAATTGGCCCCAGATCTGCTGGCCCAATTCATTTTAAGTGGGCCTTTCATTGAAAACTCCTTCACTCAGTTAAATGATCCAATCGCTGAACTTGAAGCCATTTCTATTCCTCCGTCAGTTTTAAGGTGCATAAAAACAAAAGGAACAGATCTGGAAGAAAATTCGATGGAGAAGGAAGACGATATGGAAGATAATGTTGATAGAGAAACTGTGGAAGTGTCAGATAAGTGCCCAGTTCTCCCTGATTCTCATCGACCTTTGGAAAACTATTGGATGCAAGAACTTAATTCACAGAGAGGCGAAAAGAACAATTCTTTGACAATAATTGAAGATGCAGTTCCCTTAAACCAACGTAGTCTAGAGGAAGAAGATGATCCAGATTTTGACATGCCAATTTGGATCTATCAGAACATCACAAAATTAGCTAACGATTTCGGAGTTGACATTAAGGGTAAGGGATGCAAAGAGGAAGCTACAAGACTGTTCATTAAGATCGATAGTATGAGACAAAATAACACTGACTAGGGGGAGAAGAACTTGAAATTAACTTCAGCAGTTAAAAGCTCTAAAGAACTTAAGAGCCTAGAACGTGGGATCAATTTCAGAAGTAATGGTACTAGAAGCAGGGGGGTTTACACAATACCTAGTGATAAATGTCAGTCAAGATAGTTTCATGGAATGTGAGGGGCCCGAATCAGTCAAATAAGAGGTGTGTAATCAAGAATCTAATCCAAGGGTGGAAGGCTGATGTTTATTGCTTCCAAGAGACCAAGATTGAAGGGGATGTGAGAAACATTGTTAAAGATTTGTGGGCAAATAGAGGAGTGGAATTTTGTCAACTTGAAGCTAGTGGCACTAGAGGGGGTATACTAATTCTTTGGGACGAGAAATTTTGGACAGGGGATGTTAGCAATGTGGGAGCATACTCTATATCCTGCAAGTTCATAAAGTAAAAGTCTTAACTTCACCTGGGTATTTACTGGCATCTATGCTCCAAATAGTAAAGAAGAAAGAGAATAAGTTTTGGTGGGAAGTTGGGACAGCTAGAGGTCTGTTCAACGGCCCTTGGGTCGTTTGTGGGGATTTCAACACAGTTAGATTCCCCTCTGAGAAGAAAAATTGTTCAAGAATCACAAAATTTATCACTGACCTCTCTGATTTCATTGAAGATATGAACTTGTTGAACCTTCAATTAGCAGGAGAAAGTTACACATGGAGGAAAGGGGACAAACATGACATTGCAGCTAGGCTAGATAGGTCTAAGTTGCTCGGACTCGGGTGCAGGTGTCCGATACAGGTACGGATCTAGAGGTCGGATCCTTCATGATCTAACTTTTAAGATTGGGGGATATGGATCCGTGTATGGATACGGGTGTGGGGTTCGCCTAAAAATAATTAAAATATCTAAAAATAGAGTTATAAGACCTAAATTATGAGATATTATGTGGAGAACTTGAGGAGAATCTTGGAAGGAGATTAAAGGAAAAGGGGTGACATAACAATTTCTATATAAAGACATTCCAATTTCTTCAATTTCACCTTAGCTTTTGTATTGATTACAGAAATCATTAAAAGTTAAAACTATCCAGGCTTTCCCCATTGATTTTGGTCAAAGTACCCAAAATCGGTTGACCAAATCGGACACGGATCCCACACCCACACCCACACCCACACCCATGTCATGTCGACACGGGTGTGACACCAAAAGTGAAGAGTCCGAGCAACTTAGGATAGGTTTCTAGTGTCTGATGAGTGGAATGAAGGCCTCAAAAATATCAAGCAATCAATCCTTCAAAAGGTCACCTTTGATCACTCACCAAGTCTATACAATGTGGGAATTGGGATCCTATAAGGTCCTATTTTAAATTCGAAAATTGGTGGCTGCAGATTGAGGGTTTCTTGGATAGAGTCAAGGAATGGTGGACGTCCTTTGACTGTGAAGGAAGAACAGATTTCATCCTAGCCTTTAAGTTGAAAGCACTTAAAATCAAGTTGAGAGTGTGGAGCAAATCAGCACAAGGAAATTTGGCGTTATAGAAACAGAACATAGTTAATCGACTTGTTGAATTTGAGGAAGTCCAGGATGACAGAGCTCTTGGGGAAGAGGAGGTCCACTCAAAAGCTGAACTTCCGTTAGAGTTTGAAAATATAGCTAAATATGAAAAGTTAATTGACTGAAACAGGGTGACCACTGTCAATTTTGCTGAATGAGTTCTCTCAAATGAGAGTTCTTCCATTAAATAGAAAGAATTCTGATTTACATGCCTAAAAATCTGCTATATATCCCTAAATATATGTTATTCCTAATTGTAATATCTCTGAAAATATGCTACATTAATCTATGCTATCTCCTATCATCATTACACAAATATTTAGAGTTATAACATAGATATGTACAAATATTTAGAATCTATCCAATCATGCTAACAACCTGAAGCTTCTCGGGTGTCTTATTGTTGATGCATTCTATGCATCTTTATGGCATTTTAATTCTGACTATTATCTTTATTTCGGTGAAGCAGTTTCCTCTCAAGCAAGACCTTTATCTAACAGACCAAGCAAATGATGTTCACATGGGATGCAGTTGTATAACTTCATGTGAATTAGCTGGTCATCAAAGTTATAATGTGTTCTTTGTTGGCAGTCATAATCTCACAATTTCTGTACAAGCAAAGGATCTGATTGATGGATTAGGTTACTTGAAGGAAGTGGGAAGGACAGAGGAAGAGACTCTTTACTTTATTGAACAAATCTGCACTTGTTGGTGCTCTGATAAATTTGTAGAACTGTGACATTCAAGTAAGTAATATTGTGATGAGGGTGCTCAGAACCAAGGCCGCTTTCAATATTTTTGAGAGCCTGAGATGTTAAGACTATGCTGATGAGATTTTCCTGATTGTCTCCAGAGCATGATGCTTCATCGTGTTGTAAGCTGACAAGCATTTACAGGGAGAATGTGCTTAATTAATGATGATTATATAAGGGTTCTACCTCATTCTCCTGGATCTCAGAGAAAGCGGATGCTTAATATTGAAGTGTCAATTAATGGCAGGGTAATACCTATCAAGAGAACCAAGGAGTTGGTCCAAGTGGTGGAAGCCTTCTAGGTGCTTAATCCTCTATGCTCAAATTTCAAATCCTACTGGAGCCATATTCATTATTCAAGCTTGTGTTGGCCCTGGGCTACGAACCTTGTGAGGTGATTAATGCTCTGTAGTTGTGCCTTGAATGATTTCAATGGGGTTATTGGTCCCCTAAAACCCAAAAGACAAGGGAAAAAGAAATTTACAGGGAAGCAATAAACATAGGATAATTACTTTTCCATTGGCTAACCCCTCAAAATTTAGTTAATGCGAATCTCCAGGAACATTTCGGGTTTCTATGAAATGTCGTGCGAGGATATTGAATGTCTTCTGGTGCATTTTCTGCTATATGTTCCCTGACATCTAATGCATGTGGAATTGGTTAATGGTGTTTGAGAATGTTACTTGCTGTTTTTTTGTCTCTCTTATGGAGGAACAACCTGGGACCTGGAAGATCCACATCCAATCACGTCGTACAGTGAGAAGAGATAGATCAACCTCAAGGGGTTGGGGTCTGAAGGCATGCCACAGTTGCAGGAGCTTTCCTGGCAGTCAAATTTGAAAATATAGAGCTCACCCAGAATGGTTGTTATCATTGCTCAGAAGACCTCATTGGAAGTTACTGTTACTGTGCTATGCGAGAACTAGAGAAAGGTTGTCATTTGGTTAATGATCGATCCTGCAGAGGAGACATGAAAATTGTATTGGAAAGGTGCATGGATAAAAATTCTGGCACTTTGAATCTGCTTGTGGTGTTTGTATCGGAAAGGTGCATGGATAAAATTTCTGGCACATTGAATCTGCTTGGTGCTCGAGGGAGACAATCAAAGGAGTTTTGATGGTAAGGCGAATCTAGATTATTGAAGTCTATTATATAGCAGTGGTACTTCATGCGGGTGTTCGATTGCTTGTATTGTAACCCGAACTGAGACAACTGACCACTTATTCTTTTCTATTTCAAATTACACCAATTCACTCTACATAGTCCCTTGATTCTGTGTTGAGGAATATTGCAAGAAAGACTCTTAAATCTATTTGAAAACAAGATGTCATAATCTCCATTACCACATATATTCATCAACCATATTTGAAATACAAGCCAAACATTTTCATCCACACATGCAAACAACGTGCATGATGAACTGTGATTAACACAGTTAAACAGTACTTGCA
>NW_006238935.1:2547856-2570276 GCF_000226075.1 Solanum tuberosum | reverse complement strand
ACGTGTGGGACACTCTTTGATAATGTGTCCTTGTTGTTTACAATAATTACAGAACTTCTTGCCACAATTGCTAGCAATATGACCATATTTCTTGCAACTGTAGCATTGAGTTCTAGCCATATCCATGCCCTTTCCTTTCCCTTGAGCTGCAAATGCGACAGTGACAACATTTCCTTGATGAAAAGCATTTTGTGTGAAGAGACGCTGCTCTTCACGAAGTAATTCCCTAAAACAGACATCCAACGATGGAGATGGATCACGGTTCATCAAGTTGGAGCGAACATTTTCAAAATCAGATCGTAATTTCATCAAAAATTGATCTCGCTTGCTTTGTTCATGAACTCTTTGAATGATGGAGAGAGATTCAGAAAGTATTTTAGCATAAACGATATCGGTAAATTCAGCCCATAAGTTCTGAAATCCAGAGAAATAATCTTGAACAGAGAGACCTCCTTGAGAATACATAGCAATTTCATGCTCTAACTGAAAGCGCCTTGCGCTATGGTCTTGGTTGTAAACCTTTTGTAAATAATCCCACATGGCCTTTGCTGTCTTGTATGGCCTGAGATTAAGAACAATAAGAGGGTCAATTGACCCTAAAAGCCATGTCATCACCCGAGCATCTTTAACCTTCCATTGATCGAGCTTTGTAGGATCAGTAGGAGTGAGATCACTTCCATCTATATGTCCCCATAATTCTTTTCCAGTGACAAATAGTTGGAATTGAAATTCCCAGGCAGAGTAATTTTTTCCTGTGAAACGAACATAGAAGGACTCAAACTGATATGACGCCATGTTCTTGACAAGTTAAGGAAGATAGAAATGCAATGATACAAAATAACCAAAATGACCAAGACTGAGATTCCAAAATGCCTAAAATTCCAAGATACTTAGGACTTACTGTTGACTAAAAAACAGTAAGCTGAACCAAAACTTTCAAAAAAAAATTCTGAAAGAAACCACAGATGAAAGACACTAAGAATCAAAGCACTGAAAAAGGCTCTAATACCATGTCAATTTTGCTGAATGAGTTCTCTCAAATGAGAGTTCTTCCATTAAATAGAAAGAATTCTGATTTACATGCCTAAAAATCTGCTATATATCCCTAAATATATGCTATTCCTAATTGTAATATCTCTGAAAATATGCTACATTAATCTATGCTATCTCCTATCATCATTACACAAATATTTAGAGTTATAACATAGATATGTACAGATATTTAGAATCTATCCAATCATGCTAACAACAACAACACCAAGTTCTTCCATAGAACTGCCAATTTGCATAGAAGATACAATAATATTGACGAGCTAAATATGGGGGGTGAAGTAGTCAGGAATCCAGAAGACATATAGAAGGAAATTATGGTCTTCTATCCACTATTATCAAAGGCAAAAAGCGCAAAAACACTCGAAGGTCCGTGGGGGCTTTAAGCGCAAATAAAGCGTGGGCTTTAATGAAAAAAGGCGCAAAGGGAGAAAAGAATATATATATATATATTTAGTCCAAGACTAATATATTTAATAATTATAAACATGAATGACAAATATTTGGCCAAAGAAATTGAAAAAAAATTATGACAGTGAAATATCAATTATTTAGTTTCACTTCTTCATAAGAGGCTCATTGGCAAGGAAACGTTTGTCTTAGAACCTTGATGACGACACTGAAACACACATAAAGCGAGGCGAAGCGCTCAACACGTTTTGAGCCTCGCTTTATGGCTTAAGCGCGCTTAAAGCGCGCCTTTGATAACGCTACTTCTATCAGAACTTATATTCTGAAAGATAAACTTGGAGACCTTCAGGTGGGTGCAGGCTGGGTCACAAAATTAATGTTGAAGATAATTTCATGCTTCAGAAGGAATTTGAGGACCAAGAGATATGGGACAGTGTCAAGCTTTGTGCTAGAGACAAAGCTCCTGGTCCTGATGGTCTTAAGTTTTACCATGGCCTTCTATACCCCTTTTTGAGAGGTTATTGGAAAAGTTGTGATTGGTACAGTCAAGTACTTTCATGAGAGAATGTGTTTTTGAGAAAAGCTTCAACTCTACCCAGAGAGGATCAAAATGTTATGCACAAACTGGTGGACCCCCAACAGTTGGCCTTCATAAAAGGGAGATAAATAATGGATGCCATTCTTATGGCTAATGAGTGTGTTGATGCTGGTGAAAAAAAAGTGTGTTGATGCTAGAACTAGAAGTAGTGTCTACATTCAAAAAGCTTATGACCACCTCAATTGGAAGTTCCTGCTGGAGACTCTTTCTAAAAGGGGTTTTGGAGGTAGATGGATGAAGTTTTGCATCAAATTCGCAGTTCTAATAAATGGCTCTGCTAGAGGTTTCTTCTCTTCACAGAGAGGTTTAAGACAAGGAGACCCATTATCTCCTTTCCTTTTTATCATCGCTGTCTAGGCAGCTGTATTTTATAGCATGTTTGGTAGCATTTCTCGTGAGAGGTCAGCACCAAGAATTTATCAAGTCTTGATGTTAAGTCCTCTGCCCTGACCCATGTGAAACTAGCCCCTTCCTGGAAAATGAACAAGAACATATTTATCAATGAACTCTGAGAACTTCTCTGTTGCCCTTGACAGTGTTCTGCAACACATTCTTTCCTCCGGGAACCTGGTACTGTGAAGTCCCTCTTAACACCAACCGAATAGTCTATTCCGCTAATGAAGTAGTGAAACTTAGAAGCTCTATGATAGAATCCGTGATGAAGAAGAGATAAGAAAATAATTTTTACTGGTTAGGTGAAGTGCTAGAATCTTAAACTCTGCATCAACCGGTAATTATGACCGTATGGAGTGGACAAATCTCTAGAGTCAAAGATGATGCGGATAAATTTTCTTCCTTACTAAAATCCGTACCATGGGTAACTGGATCTGCAAGAGAGTCAACCTTCAAGCTTGCATGGTGATCTCTGGCAGTAGGAGCCTTTTCCAGACAAAAAAGGTTTTGACTGGTTTGGATCGGCGTCAGTTGTTATAAAAAGCGAGGAAAAGCGCAAGGCGAGGCGAAGCGCAGCCCCTGCGCTTTTCTTCCCTGAAGCGAGGCGACATTCAAAAAGCGATCGCTTCTACAGTTGAAGCGAGAAGCGCAAGAAAAGAAAAAGCGAGAAAAGGTGCGCTTAATTTGAAAAAGCGCTAATTAGGGTTTTTTTAAATATTGAAGGTTTTTTTAATTTCTGAAATCTTCTTTCGCGACTTTAAAATACCTCCTTTCGCGACTTCAAATATTTTCTTTGGACTGCTGCGAGGTTGCGACTGCTATAAGTTCTCTTCTTATCTTCTTCTTCTCTTCTTCTCTGCGAGGCTGCGACTGCGACTGATTTTTTTTCTTTCTATTTTGGGTTGCTGCTGTGTTTTTTTCTATATTTTTATTGCTGCAAGGTTGCCAGTGCTGTAAGTTCTCTTCTTCTCTTCTTCTCTGCGAGGCTGCGACTGCTCTGCTACTTTTTTTTTCTATTTTTGGTTGCTGCTGTGTTTTTTTCTATATTTTTATTGCTGTTTTTTTTTTTTTCAATTTCTGTTGCTGCTCTGTTTTTCAATCTCTAGTGCTGCTCTGTTTTTCAATCTCTATTACTGCTCTGTTTATTTTCAATTTCTATTACTGCTCTGTTTTTTTCCAATTCTATTGCTGCTCTGTTTTTGTTTTTAATTTCTATACAGTGTGACTGTGATCAGTTATGTGCGTATGCTGGTTGCTGCTCTTAATAGTCTTTATTTTTCTTACTTAGTTTATTTGTTGTTTTGTTACTAAGTTACACTTCTTTTTTGCTTGTAGTAACTAGTAAAGTTGTAACTAGTTTATTTAATATTTTTTATTTTTATACTAAATATTGCTATACTTAAAAAAAGCGGGAGCTTCACTTCTTGCTTATCGCTCCTGTGAAGCGAGCCCTCGTCGCTTTTTTCCGCTTCTCGCTTCCCAAAACACTGATCGGAGTTTTAAGGCTTCCATTACAACTCTGAAATAACAATGCGATGGAAAAAATAGGTGATGAATGTTGGGATTGGTTAGAAACTGTAGAAGAGACAAATAAAAATTCATGTGATAAGGGCTAGAATCAGAGTAAAGGACCAATGGAGGATTCTGACGAAGATGGAGATCATCGACAATGGTTTGATATACTCGCTTCCCGTATGGGTGGTTGCCGATGACTTACAAATCTACGGAGGTGGAGAATAGGGTTGATCGAGGTGAAAGCGACATACAACTTTATGTTACAGAGGTCAGATCTACTACTGAGGAAACCAGAGACATAGATTCAGTAAGAGGAAAAGGTATAGCAACAGAGAAAACCTCGGATATCGAGGTTTACAAGGAAGGGGCAATAGAAAACGTCAGAAGTCATGTGGCTAGTGGAAGTGGGGACACGGATCTTGTTGTAAATCTGAATGAAACATAAGCTCAAGGTACACAACTAGGTACATGGAAAACCCAAGCAAATGGGAGCAAAAGCTCCAAATATAGCAAATCAGAGGATTGAGGAGGCTCAGACAAAGGATGCAACTCAAGGAGAAAAAGTATTCTAACTATTGAGGGGGAGGTTGCTTGTAGCAGCAAAGCAGATTCTTCCTTTCTATAAATTTTTGAAAATCAACTACTCCCTTGCAATGAACTTGTACCATTGAGCATAGAAGAGAATCTTTCAGAAGAGATAATAGAGACAAGGGCTACCATTTGGGTACACCTTGATGTGATCAAATTTGGGCTAGCTTTTGGAGCAGCTATCCGAGGGTGTGAAATGGAGGCTTATGCTTCATGCGTGAAACTGTATCAAAAGAGATACTTGGAGAGACATGTAGGGAAGGGAAAATATTAAAACAACAATAACCATAAAAAATCTTTACTCTTATTAAAAAAACAACAACAATAACAACTCAATTCCAAAGAGCTCGGGAATCTGATCTTCGACATGAAGTTCAAGGATGGTGAACCTAGAACCAGTGCGAGGAAATTAACCATCACTCATAAATGAGGATAAAAATTGTGTCTTGGAATGTGGGGGATAAATTAGTATAAAAGAAGGGGGGTGGGGTGCGCTCAGGTATAAATCTGATTAAGCAATGGGGTGCAGATGTGTATATCTTGGTAGAACAAAGTTTGGGGGTAATGTAACCAGTATCATACAAAGTATTTGGGATAATAGATGGGCATGATACTATTTACATGATACATAGTAGTTGATAAAATTGGGTTTTCAGAACTATCAACTCAGGGAGAACCCACCAAACATCTATTGGGATAATGTAAATAGTATCATACACAGTATTCAGGATTTTTTCAGTTGGTCTCTTACAGGTGTGTATTCTCCTCACACTAGGAGGGATAAAGCTGAATGCTGGGAAGTGATTGCTACAATAAAGGGAATGTTGGATGGACCTTGGGTCACATGTGGAGATTTCAACACCAACAGATACACGGGGGAAAGAAGAAACAGTACAAGAATAACAAATATTATGAGAGAATTCTGACTGGATTGATGACATGAACTTCTTGGCCCTCATCTGAATGGGGAAAGATTACATGGTTTTAGGGGAGTTATCATAACAGTGCTGCAACACTAGCCAGATTCCTATGCTCTATGGAATGGGAAAAAACTTTTAGTGACATCAGACAAAATTTGTTGCGTAGAGCTAACTCTGACCAGACCCCAATTCCTTTGGAGTGTGGGAATTGGATCCAAAAGAGGTCTTATTTCACACTTGAGAATTGGTGGTTAGGGGTGAAGGGTTTTAAAGAACAGGTGCAGAAATGGTTCTCTAAGTTTGAGGTGCAAGGCTGGCTCGACTTTAAGTTATCCAAGAAGTTAAGGTTGCTGAATAATAAACTCAAAGAATGGAGTAGATCAAATTTTGGGGTTCTGGTTAACAAGAAAAATAGTCTTTTGAATGACTTATAGCTGATTTGGATTAGATTCAAGATGACAGATTTAAATGAAGATGACATGTTTGATCAGGGCAACAATTTTGTAGAACTGGAGGTGCTTGCTAAAAATGAAGAAGCGAGTTGGAGACGGAAATCTAGGGTGTCATGGTCTAAGCAAGGATACAAAAACACCAGATTTTTTCAGTGAATGGCTACTGCCTATAAGAGATATAATGCAAAATTTAGTTAACAAGCATCAGATGGCATTTATAAAAGGAAGACAGATCATGGATGCAGCCCTAATTGCTAGTGAGTGTGTGGACTCAAGACTTAAAGGGGCAGAAGCAGGTGTCATGTGTAAGCTAGACATAGAAAAAGCCTATGATCATGTCAACTGGAGATTCTTGTTGAATACTCTCAGTCAAATGGGCTTTGGTGAGAAATGGTTGAAATGGATTGACTTTTGCATTAAAACTGTCAAGTTCTCTGTTTTGGTAAATGGTGAACCTGTAGTTTTTTTTGGTTCTGAAAGGGATCTTAGACAAGGTGACCCTCTGTCTCCTTTCCTGTTTATACTAGCAATGGAGGGATTTGATAGCATGATAAGGATAGCATTACAAAATAGATGGATTAAAGGGTTTGAGATAGGAAATAGCAGAAGGGAAATAATGGAGGTATGTCACCTACAGTATGCAGATGACACAGTGATATTTTGTGAGCCAAAGGTTGAACAAATAGGTTACATCAGAATGATTTTGACTATTTTTGAAGCTTCTTCTGGCTTGAAAGTTAATTGGGGAAAAACCAGTTTGTTCCCGATAAAAGAGGTGCCAAATATCCAAAATCTTGCAATCATTTTAGGGTGCAAAGTTGAAAATATGCCAACTACATACCTTGGTATGCCTCTGGGCAGTGAACACAAGGCAGGGGAAATTTGGGATGGAATATTAGAGAAAACTGAAAAAAGATTGGCTAGGTGGAAGGCACAATACATTTCACTAGGAGGGAGGCTCATCCTTATCAACTCTGTTCTTGATGCACTTCCTACGTATGTAATGTCTCTATTTCCCATACCTCCCAAAGTTATGAAAAAGCTGGACAGACTTAGGAGGGATTTTCTGTGGCATGGCTGTAAAGAGGGCAAAGGATATAAACTAGTCAATTGGCAGACAACAATGCACAGTAGAGAACAAGGTGGCTTGGGCATCAGAAATCTGAGAGCACAGAACAATAGTTTATTGATGAAATGGCTCTGGAGATACAATGGGGAGGATCATGCATTATGGAGGGAGGTAATTAGACACAAGTTTGGTGAACTCAACCCATGGTGCAATGTGAGCACTGATACTTATGGAGTTGGAGTTTGGAAGACCATTAGAGCTCTATGGCCAAAACTGGAAGGGAACTTGCAGAAGATAGTTGGAGATGGGAAAAGAATAAAATTCTGGAAGGATGCTTGGAAGGAGCAAAGTCCATTAATGGAGATTTTTCCAGACCTGTTTATTCTAAGCAACAACCCAGATGGCACCATTTATGATATGTGGAGTGCACAGGGATGGAACTTATTCTTCAGGAGATTGCTAAATGACTGGGAGATCGATAGAGTAGCCGATTTGCTAAATAGGATTGATGATTTCAATGGCACTACTGCTGAACCAGATACATTAAGATGGAAACACAATATTGATGGGCAATTCTCTGTTAAAAGGGTTTATAAAATGGAAGAAAGGGTACAGTGTAGAGGGCAACCAAAAATATGGAGAAACTTATGGAATAGTCCATCCCCAACCAAGGTAAAATGCTTTACTTGGTTGGTGGTTAAAAGAGCATGCCTGACACAAGAAGTTTTGAAGAAAAAAGGGGCCATCATAGTTTCCAGGTGCTTCTTATGCAATGAGACAAATGAAACAAACAGTCATCTATTTTTGCACTGCACCTTTACAGCACAACTTTGGTCTCTATTTCTCAACATAACAAAGACAAGCTGGACTATGCCGGAGCATACTGCAGATTTGCTTAGTTGCTGGATGAAAAGAGGAGGCAGCAAAAGTCAAAAGAAGTGGTGGAGGATCATCCCACAATGCATCTGGTGGACAGTTTGGAGAGAGAGAAATGGGAGGTGTTATGAAGATAGATCCAATTCCATCCAGAAAGTTAAATGGAATTGTATAATATCTTTCTACTTTTGGTGTAAAGAAGTAGGTTTAGAGGATATAGATCAGTTTGTAGATTTATTAAGATCTCTGTAAGTATCTTGTTTTCTAGTTGCTGTTTTTTTTATCTAACACTTTTTGATGGTGTCCAGCATGTCCTTAATGCTGAGGAATACACATTTACCAGTTTCAAAAAAAAAAAAAAGTGAGGGAGAGGAAGGCCTCATTTGTTTGCAATTAATGGAGGTCTGTATCTGAATGGTTCAGACAA
Organism: Solanum tuberosum; assembly: GCF_000226075.1. Lineage (NCBI taxonomy): Eukaryota > Viridiplantae > Streptophyta > Magnoliopsida > Solanales > Solanaceae > Solanum > Solanum tuberosum. The sequence goes on along the minus strand of NW_006238935.1, from coordinate 2,561,977 downwards.
TAGATCATCAAGTGCATTTGTTTTCATTAAAATTTAACCACTTACTGGGCCTGAATAGGTCTTAATCATTAAGAACTAGAACATAGTGTTAAAATCATTAAAAGGTATTATTGTGTGGATAATATTCACTATCATTCTATCCATAATCATTGGTCACCACCACTAACCAGCTCTACCACCACCACCATCACCACCACCACCATTGTCAACCAACATTACCGTCGTCTACCACCAACCACCTCTGTCATCACAATCACCACCGTTGTTAACTACTATTGTCTGTTGCTACCACACTTACTTCCTCCATCATTAATGAATATATCCATTTCACCACCATTTCTGTCTCTATAGCCGCCACCACCTCCACCATCACTATCAACCACTATAGTCAATTCGTACTACCAACAAATCTGCCATCACAACTAGCAATGCTGTCAACTACCACCACACATTCTTTGTGGTCGCCACCACCACCTCCATCACTACTATAAGCCACCACCACTACTGTGGTCAATCTCTACTACCAGTCACCTCCATCGTCATAACTAGTATCGCCGCCAACTACCACAAACACATCACCAACTACCTCACATTCTTCAGCCACCACCATCAACACTGCTGCTACTGACATCAACCAACTTTTTCATTACAACCACCAACACCACTACCAATTACCACCATTATGATCATCACCACAACACCAACCACCTCCACCGTCACAACTGCCACCATCCATTACTAGCCTCTAACAATAACTATTGCCATCACCACTAGCAAGTATACGTGTTCCATTTGTTTTAATCAAATAATAATTGTATTCTATTAATTCTTTTTTAGTATTTAGTTAATTTTTATTTGTAGTGTATAGTTATTATGTACATTTAAATAGATTATGTACATTCATATGTTGAAAAACAAACAGTTTTAATCAATCAGTGATCAGATATAGAGACAACATCGTAATTATTTAGATGTGCATTTATATTCAGACGTCTAAATTTTAATGAAAACAAATGAAGCCGAAGTGGTTCAAGATTTAGGGACGAAAAAAGTTATGGTGGACTACAACAAAAACTTATGTTCAGAATCAGAAACTTGGGAGGCGTTTCAATTATCCAGGGGCCAGAAAATCAATGAAGAGGAGAAAAAATGGCTGGCTGCAAAAACCTTCCTCAAGAGGCTGAAGTTTTTACAGTCATCAGTGTTTGTGCTGTTGATAAGGCACTTGCTTGGATGGTTTCACAATGGGTTTTTTCAAAGAATGTTGGGAAATTTTCAAAGATGACATAATGGCAACCATTTAGAACTTTCACCAAACTGAGCTCTTTGAGAAGTCTTTCTATGCAACTTGCATTGCTTTAATTCCCAAAAAGAATGGTGCAGAAGAATTGAAGGATTTCAGGCCTATCAGTCTCATAGGGGGAGTCTACAAGATTACTTCCAAGCGGATTACTGAAAGATTGAAGAGAGTCCTTGGAAAATTGGTGGGTGAGCACAAATGGGTTTTCTTAAAGGGAGACAGATTCTGGATGCAGTTTTGCTGGCCAATGAACTAGTTAACTCCAGAACAAAAACAAGGAGACCAGGGATACTATGTAAGTTGGATATTGAAAAGGATTATGATCATGTTAATTGGTAGTGTTTGTCAAAAGTCCTTAGAGATGTGGGGTTTGGTAATAAACGGGTCAACTGGATTAAATTTTGCATTTCTAATGTGAAATTTTCCATTTTGATCAATGGTTATCTGGAAGGTTTTTTTTGTGAATATTTAGCGCTTTCCCAAGGAACTTTGTATAGCTTTAGATATTCCACCAAGAGCTAGTTTCCTTCCTATAAAAGTATCATACACTGAAAAATATGTGCCAATTAGCAGTTAGGTAGTGTGATAATGTGGCGGGTCATCACACTATGGCCAAAATTCACAATAAAAACCAGTTTCAGGATAGGCAGTGGCATGAAGGTATCCTTCCGGGAGGATAACTTGCTACGAACAGACACCTAAAAGTGCTCTATCCTGATATTCACAGCATAAACCAGCAGCAGGAAGCAACAGTAGAGGAAGTATGGATCAACCAACAATGGAATCTTACTTTGAGGAGAATGTTGCTTGACTGTGAAATTGGGATACTAGCAGAATTATGTAGCACCTTGAAGCAATTCAAAGGGACATTTAATCTTGAAGACCATATTGCTTTCACTGTTATATCAGTTTACAGGGAATATGACTATGCTAACAATTTGATTGGAGTGTGGCATGAAGTCGATCTGGCAGGTGAAAATTCCACACAGAGTCGCTTATTACACATGGTTGCTGGCAAAAGGGGCAGTTCTGACACAAAACAATCTAATCAATACAGGAGACCAACTATGTTCTAGATGCTACAGGTTTGGAGGGGAGGCAGAGACCATAAATCCTCTCTTTTACACTGCAAGTTGACTTCACAGTGATAGCTGATATTCAATAATCTGAGGAGACTCCAATGGGTTATGCCAAGAGGAATTCTTGAGATTTTAATTTGCTAGATTAGTGAACGCCACCTATCCCGTCAGAAAGAGAGATTGAGGCTTGTCCCAACTTGCATTTGGTGGATAATATGGGGAAAGGAACCAGATATGTTTTGCAGATAAAAATAGTAATATACAGAAGTTGAAATGAAGTGTTTAGCTCTTTTTTTATTTTTGGTGTAAAGGGATGTACCTAGAAGATCATGAATCAATTTTTAATGTATTAGATTCCTTGTGAGAAGACAAAGGACCAAGAGTGCTTTTTCTGCTCTTTCTTTTGTAATTATGGGTGACCTCCACACTTTTGAGTGGAGTCAATCTATATTTAATTACAAAAATGTTTACCATTCTCTAAAATAAAAATAAATATGCTCACATATTTCTATATTCTGTTCAGTATTTTGACATCTATAAACATGTGATTCTTGTAACTCATTTGTGTCAAGGTTCATTTCAAGTTTAGTTTCATGGAAGGGATAAGACATTAGCTCTCTAAATCTCTCTTCCCCTTAATATTTTTATAGGATCCATTTTACTTTTTCTAGAGATTTGTATGTTAGTATCAAATTTAGAAAACTTTTACTGTTAGAAAATTCACAAATTGATTTATATTGGAGTAAAATGTGTTTGGATAAAGAGATGGTAGTGTGGGTTTGTATGACGACACCAACTAGCTTTGTATTGTAGCACTGTAGTTGTAGTAGTTGCTGTTGCTATATTCTTATTGATTTGTTACCTTACTGCAGAAATCGACTAGCGTTTGGCTTGCAGACAACACATAATACTTTGGGGAATCTGCAACTTGTTTCACAATATTTGACTGTTTTGGGGAATCTAGGACTTGCCCTCCGCGACACTGTACAAGCTAGGGAGATCTTGAGGTCCTCTCTTACATTAGCTAAGAAGCTTAATGATATTCCAACTCAGATCTGGGTATTATCGAATTTGACAGGTTTCACACTCTCGATCATTTATTTCATGTGACCTACTTCTTCTGTTGTATATGTGCCATCACCTACATATATCTCATGCTTTGTTCTGGTTTATTCTTTTGAATGGCCAAAGCAACAGAGTTCTTGGTATCCTTTAATATGTATCAAATATATATATGTTTGCACATGTATTTGTTCAGGGAAGATAGTTCTATATTTCTAAAAGTCAAGTTTTCCACTTCATGCAACTTTTTGTCTTCACCCTGTTTATTCAGCCTTTTTGAAAATTCTTTTATAACAAATTTAGCCCATCTTTTTTTCTCCCTAGCTAAAAGAGATATGCATGTCTAGAATTTCCATTCATTTCCTACTTTTTCCTTTTCTGGTGTACATAACCTCCTTTATTCTTCTTCTTGAAGTCACAAGGGTACTGCAAAGGGGCAGGACAAACCATAACCAACCCTTCCTTGCCCTGTTTAGCATTTCTCGATGACTTCTCCTTGCCCTGGCTTGCCTCGTTTGAGGTTTCTTTCAGTTCTTTTTAATTTCACTTTGCAGTATATGTTCCCATTTTCTTTTTAATTTCAATTCCCGCTGCCGGCTATTACTCATATATGCCGCTCGTCTGGCCCACAATTATGTTAGCAAAAGTTGGGTCACCGTGTATCTTTTCGGTGACTATTTTTTTCATATTTAATTTGTGTAGCACTGTGTCATCATTTCGGTGACTACTTTTTCATATTTAATTTGCTCTCACCGTGCGATCTTTCCGGTTACTACTTTTTTTCAGAATTTGGTTTGCGTAGCACCATGCATTTCTCCGGACTACTTTTCATATTTAATTTGTGTAGTACCGTGGATTTTTCCGAACTACTTTCTCATAACTGAGTTGCATAGCATCATGTGTCTTTTTGGTGACTCCTCAGATTTGATTTGCGTAGTTCCATTCGTCTTTCCGGTGACTCCTCAAATCTGATTTGCGTAGGGTTGTTCCATCATTCCAATCCTACCCATATAATTTCTTTTTTTCCAGTAGGGTTGTGCCATCATTCCAACCCTACTCATGTTATTTCTCTTTTTCAATAGGATCGTGCAGTCAATCGGATCTTTCGTATATAATTTCTATTTTCCAGTTGAGTCGTGTCATCATTCCGACCCTACCCAAATTATTTTATTTCTTAGATTGTGACCACCTTTAGCCATCAAATCTAATACTCCGGCATATGAGCATGTTCCGACCAGTTTTTCGGTGACTTGTTTAATATCGACTCATCTATTGATTCCAACATGATCCATATACTTTATACTAGATTTTGAGCACTTTGTTGCTCTGGGGGAGTTTAGTAGCCTTGTATGTCGATTATGTGAGTCACTCTATGGTTTGAAACAGTCTTTGCAAGTTTGTTTTGGAAAGTTCAACACTATAATTTTATCACTTATCGGCATTATGCATCATATTCAGTAATTCATGATAAGACCAAACACATTGAGATTGATTGTCAATTTTGTAAAGTCGAGTGATCAACTTGTAGATATTTCACCAAGCCTCTCATTGGTCCTCGTGTTAATTACATTTGTAACAAGCTAGGTACATGAATTGTATGCACTAGCTTGAGGGGGAATGTTAGAATAAGAATAGGTTTATACAATCTTATTAGAATAGGAATAGGAATAGAAATAGAAATATGAATACTAAATAGTATCTTTCTTGGTAAAGGATTGTATTCTAGGGTCTATAAATAGGGTTTCAATATAATAATGTAGACACAACAACAATTCAATAATATTCTTTTCCTATATTTCTCACAATAACCAAGGACACAAGCAGAAGGGAAGAAATGTTAAACTAGCATGACTGAGAGTGATGAAGAGGCATTTTGATTAATTGTTCAATTCAAACCACAAGAAAAAACTTTTGGATATGGATGTGCAAGATAGGAACACTTGTAGAATAAGGTTGTGTAAAATATGAGAACAAAGCCTATGTTACAGATGATAACCCCATAGAGGTATTAAATTTTCTTGTAGTGGTTTGACTAGGATGGTTCTCCAAGCTATTTAGAGGTCGTTTGGTGTGAGGGATACACACAAATAGTGATGGCATAAAAATTTTGCATCTTGTTTGGTTGTCATGTTTGGAATAACATATCCCACCATTTATATCATAGTGATGGGATAAGTTATCTTATATACATGGTGGGATAAGTTATCACAAGATAGCTAACCCCAAGATAACTAATCCTTGGATAACTTGTTCCCAACCAAAAGACCCCTTAATGTTATAACAAATGGTAGGATACCAATGAGTGGAAAAAGAATACCCTGATTTCAATTTATAAAAACAAAGGAGATATTTAAAGTTGTGCGAACTGTCGTATTATACTTAAGAGTTATTATGAAGGTCTGAGAAAGAGTGATGGAATGTAGACTTGGGAACACTACAAGAGTGACGAACTAGTTTGAATATATGCCTGGTAGATCTACAACAGTGACTATATTCTTGATATAAAGAAAGAACTACACATTATGTTGATCAACCTAGAGAAAAAGCATATGATCAAGTACTATGAAACGTCCTTTTGTGGGTGTTGGGGAAGAAAGGAATTTATATTTAAGTAAATTTCATAAAGGACATGTATAAAGTGGTAGTTACTAGCGTGGGAATATTGTAGGAGATGAAAATGAATTTTCCTTAACTGTGGGATTACCTAATGATTAGTGTTGAGCCCATACTTGTTTAGTCAAATTTGGATGAGCTAAGCAACTACACAAAATGAGGTTACATAGTGTATGCTATTTGATGACGATATTGTGCTAATTAATGGAACTAGAGAACGTGTCAAAGTCAAAGAAATTGTGCAAGTCCTGTCATTTTATGCAAAATATATTGCAAGAAGAATATTGCATGAGATTCACTAATATCAGTGGTGGAGCTACATTGTCCTAAGGATGTCCAATTGGAGACCCTTCACCGGAAAATTATGTTGTATATATGAGTAAAATGAAACTTGAAGCGGTTAAATTTAATACTTTGGACACCCTTGACACAACAAGGTGGCGCGGTCCAGTGGTTTGAGGCTTTCCAGTAAAGCCCACAATGCGGGCGTGGGTTTGAATCCTTGCACATACTGTGCTTTTATAATCTAAAAGAACTCTTATTTTATTATTACTCTAAGTTAAATAACTTGAATTAAATTACTTTCTAAATAATAGTACATAAATTTGTTATTTTTGAATCAATTCAAATGTTATACATGAAAATAATTCTTAGTTAGAAATCTACAGCTTAAAAATCTAATAAAAACGAAAACTTAGTAGGCAATTGAATTTTCCATGAGTTTGATTCTGCTAAAATATTTCTATAACGCTGCTAAAAGCGAACAAAAGAAGACAACATTTGATTTTGCTTTCATTATTCATGTCTCGTTATTGTCATCGTCACCAGAGATCAGTGAAAACTTGAAACGTAAAAATGATTTCATTTTAAGTTGAATCCCCCCACCCTCTTTTTTTTTTTGGTTTGTTTGTTCATTTCATAATAAATTAAATACAAATATTAAAGCTAAATCTTATGTGGTTTGATTTTTAAAATAGGAATATTAATATTACGTAGTTCAATTTTAAATTTCTCAGTGCTTTCATTCATCTATTTTATTTTATTTATGCTTATATAATACTTGGACACCCTTAATAAAATTTCTAGCTTCGCCATTGACTAATATAATTGTGTTGTGGTACATCAGTCCTCTTCTTGAGGGTAAGGCGATGTTGTTAAGATGTGGCTACAGAGAGTGTAATTTGCTAGCACAAGCTTCTTGCAAGGCCTGATTTGGATTTAAGACGAGTTTATCTTAAATTCCTTCTCTTGGTCCGTTGAACTAATTTTAGTTGGTCGGTTTTTACTTTTTTTCTTGTGCAGCTATGTACCAGCAACTGGGTGAGAAAGGGAGTGAAATGGAGAATCTTGATTACCAAACAAAGAAAGTAGAGGATCTACAAAAAAGGATTTCTAGCGCATGTTTGTCCAGTCACCATGTTGAACTGGTAAAGCTTTCACCCTTTAATGCTAGCGGTTTTTACCTTATTGAGTTAGGGTTGTGAATGTGACTGGCGGACAGCTTAAATACTACTCATTTACTTTACTGACATGACTCAGATTGCCAAAGTGAAAGCTGAAGCCCATCAGTTAAGTGAGACTGACATTAAACGAGCAATCTCTGGCCCTTCTATGAGAGTTGATCTGGACATTCCCGAATCCATTGGTCTGTCAGTAACTTCTCCCATGGCGTCCTCATCAAGGCTTATGGATTTTGATATGGGAAGACTGCGAAAGAGAAAAGCTTAGTTTTCTACTTGTAAATTTGTAATTATTTCTTCGATATAACCAACGTAAGAGGTGAGAGTGTGCGCTTCCTTTCCTTCTTGCTCTTTCGGGATGTCCAATTATGATAGTTTACGGATCTTTATTGTGCAGTGATATTGTAATATATAATCCCTAACTTCTTCCCAGAAAAAAAGAAGGGATGATAAACTAATGACTAGAATTGCCAAAAGATATGTGCTATTCATACAGTTAATGGTACAATCATTTTGTCTAAAATCCAGATTGCACATGGAATCTATCTCACTTTACCTGTCAAGCCATTAGACGAGTCTTGGGCGCATATTGAATCACATGTGTGTGGCACATTTTGCACATTGGCTTATGAAGTGAAGTTCTACGTTTTAAATAAATTAGGAAGAAAAGAAGAGAACGATTTCCATGTTTTAATGTAACATTATAATGTTAGCGATGGATAAACTTGTTCGAATAATTTTCCTACAATTCAGTTGCTTGAATATATATTTATATATATACACATACATTGTTTCACGGCATGTGCGTTGCACTTGTGTATCGTATCCTATAGTACACGATGTTGTAAAATGAATATTACTAAATTAAAGCTTTTTAGTAAATGATTATAACTGAAAGAGCATAGAAAAAGTGCTTTTAAATTATTAATACAGATTGTCAAAGAGTTACTTGTCTTTTGAGATCAAAATAAATAGATATCATTGAAACATTTCAAATTACATCCAAAGTTTAAATATGGGGAGAAAGGGACATTTCTTTAGCAATATTATTTTTTACTTCACTCAATTTTGTAAGCAAAGTTAACCAACAAAATAGAAAAAAAAGTGTCAATATAAAAAGTTCTCCAGTAGCCTTTCCTTTTAAAGTTATGACCATAAACGGTGAACACCATTTAAGTACAATTTTTCTGTTAAATATTCATGCTTGAAATTTAGTATGTGCATGATACTAATAACGATTACCATAAATATTTTAATATTTTATCTTTAATATTTGAGTAAGGTTATCATAGATAGGTAATTTTACGAAAAAATGTACTTTTATAGTGAATGGCAACACTGTTATAAGTAGAATGTTATAGAGATTAAAAATATAACATCAAAAATTAGTTCTAAAGAAAAATAGCTTGACCAATTCTTTAATTTATATATATATATATATATATATATATATATATTAGAATAATTTAATGTTATTATAAGAACAACAACACATACGGTGAAAAATACTTCATTTCTTTAAGTTTCTACCTTATCTTTGCGGAATTGTAGTATTCTCCTTTTTTCTGCCGCATACATATCATATAGTTGTTGTCTAATGAAAGTAAAATGACCCGGAAGGTTATTTTTGGAAATTTTTATAAAATTGTCATTTTACCCCTCCTGATAGTTTCCCCGAGTAATTTATAGTCAGTCAATGAAGTTGGTTTGAGAATTTTAAACTATTCGTTTAACTATAGTTAATTAATTAATGGATAATTTTTAGATAATTAATTTAGTTTGTGACTAATCAACTAAGTCTGTAAATTATTTAAATCCCTATATCACTTGACCCATATATTAAATTTAAGTAGAAAGGGTTTAATAGGTTATAAATAATAACACCAATTTCATGCAAGAACTGATGGGAATGGAGTCACGACATCATTATCCTTTCGAAGTGCAGGTTCTCAATTTGTGCGTCATGTTAGTATTTGGAGTCATAAATTAATATAGTGACAATTTGATATTCTGGTGGGTTAAATTGATTTGGTCAATTACGTGGTAGTTGATGCGATAAGGTTTGGATATTAAATTTCAATGGGTAATAGTGGCCTAATGATTGGCCATGAGAGCCAATGATTGGTGGGAGGGATATATAGTGATTAAAGCAATGTAATTAGGTTACGTTCTTTCACAATTATTTTTGCAATGCGTTATTGAGTTCATAACTTAGTCGGGATTGAATTTTATATTTTTGGTTATCACATTATGATTTAAGTTTTGATATATAAAGATAGGTAATTAAATATTAGATGTATTGTATTATATGAATACAATTATATTTATGATATTTGAAGGAATTAAGACCTAACTCTAGGCTTGAAATTTGGAGAATATGAGAGTTGACATGTTAATTGGCATCAAGATTAGGAACTTGACTACATATTTGAGTGAACTTTTGGGTCTAGACTACACACATAGTAATACGGGTGTTGTTAGTTTTGAAATCTTATTTTGATTATTTATTTGAATAGATTGTATTGATTTGGAAGTCCAACGAAAGAGGAAGGCTCAAGTCCCGGAGTAATTGCTCAATTGTTTGAGGCAAGTGGATTTTTAAACCCTTGTTAAGTGTATAGAATCATGTATTTCCTTGTTGTATGTGTTGGGGAATAATGGGACTTGGTTATGGGTCGACTTGTCCACATTGAATAATTCTAATGATGAAAAAGGGGTAATATAAGGCAATGTAATTAATTGTTGGTGTGTGATGTGTTGAGAATGGTTTGAAAGGCTTATTGACTCATTGTTGATGTTGTATCACGATTGTTTTTTTGTGAATTGTGCATTATTATGAAAATGGTCATCTCCTCATTATTTATGTGAACATGTCATTTGCATTGGTTCTGAGACATGGTTGTGATAAGTGTTATGTGAATTGAGTAAGAAAAAGAAATTAAAGAGGATTTACAATTTCGAGGGACGTGTCGTGCGCCGAGACGAATAGTATTATTATCGAGAGACGTGTCGCACGCCGCGATGGATTCTATTATAGAGCGATGTGTCACACGCCGCAACGAATTTCATTATCGAGGGTTATGTCGCACGCTGCAACAGATGCATGGACAAATATGTCCCCCGTAGGTCTAGGACTGAGGGACAACAGATGTGTATCGTTAGGTCAGACATGCATCAATATACTTGACATTGCATTTCATTGCATTGGACATTTTTATCATTAGTGAACTTGACCTTGTGTGTTGTTGATTTTGTGAGTGACCTTTTTGTGGAACTTGTGATTGATGAATATTGAGTTTGTTGTTGAGGATATGTAGGTGTTAGAGTGTTGTTGTTGAGTTGTGAGCTATGTAAATTGTGAACTGTTAGGTTGGATTGGTTTTATACAAGTTGTAGTTGTGGAGGTTCGGTGGGGGTGGTAAGGAGTACCCGTATTCTATTCCCTTAGCTTGTGTTTCGAAGCTTACTTGTTGAGTACCGTGTGGTTTGGTACTCACCCCTTGCTTCTACGTTTTTGTAGGTTACTAGCCCGGACCTTCGTGATATTTTCTCTTCTCTTCTTGTCTGAGACTTCTTGTGGAAGTTTGTGAGGTAGTTGCTTGTTATCTTAGCAGACCCTTTTTCTCCTTATTTATGATCTTGTTCTATTCTAAAAATAATGTCATTTGAGACTGGTATTTTCTTTCAATTTTGCTATAACACATTAGAAGCTTGTACACATGACAATCAGGTTTTGGGGGTATATTTAAGTCGATTATGAATTTCCGCATTATATTAAAGTATTAGACTTTTATTTATAGTTTGTTTCCGCACTTTATCGTAATGGTTGAGTTTTAGGCTGATTTATCTTTGTGGGATAAAACGAGGGCTATCATGTCCATTTTTGGGTCGTGACAAAATGATATCAAAGCCATAGTCTCATAGGTTTCACGTGTGTACACGCCAAGTCTTGTAGAGTCTCGAGGATCAACGCAGAGACGTTTGTTGTTTATCTTTGAGAGGTTACAGTGACCTTTAGGAAAAATCTTTACTTTTTGAATCTCTATCGTGCGTCTGTGGTCCGATCTTGATTCTTATTGCTTCTTTCCATTCACCCTCACTTATAGTGATGACTCGTGCGTTGTTCCTTATGTGAGTAGTTGGTATCGTGTGTGGTTTGGATGTTAGATCTGGTACTAAGGTGGAAGTGATATACTTAAAGGATGAGTGGTCAGATTTGGAATGTTCAGCGATTCAAAGAAATTATGTGAGGTTATGGTTTGATGATGAACTTTGAGGATAAAAAAATGATGAGGTTGAATAGTGTTTTGAGGGACTTCATGAACGTGTTATCTTTTTATGGTTAGTTACCCAGAAACGGGAACATTAGTTGTGTGGTATAGGCAATATATGGAGTGGTTCGACAATTGAAAGTGGAATAATTAAAGAGATGGCTAGATAATGAACACTGCAACTTTGGAAAATGCAGTTAGTAAAGTTGTCATAACATGTATGGATTACTTAGCGAATGATGAGAATGATGTTGCGCCAATTGAGGTCAGAATATCTACCAAGATTTCAAAGATTAAGTGTATATCAAAGAGGGTCATCATACGACTACCACACTAGTATCGATGCTAACTTGGTTAGAGTTAAAGAGTGTGTTACTTTTGCTATAGACCTGATCTAAGAAAGAATGCATATCTCTTGGGATAGAGACGGAATGGATTTGATAATGTTATGCAGTTATTCAACAGATAGAAATGTGTGGGCTAATTGAGTATGATCTTTTCAGTAGGTATGATGTGTTCTAGTGGTGGATCTAACAGACTATCACGCTATGGTACTAGTGGTATATGGAAACGAATACGTTGATTGTCAAGTGTGAATACTAAATACTTAAGGAGTTATCAGTTGTATAACATATTTATATAATAAGATTTGATGTTGCATTCACATTTGAGAAATCAACTAGTTGTTACCACGGGCGTTTGGGTAAAGCATTGTTTATAAAGAAGATTTTAGTGGTGGATGTTTCTTATGGTATTAATGTGTTAGGTTGTGAAGTGTATCCCTAGGTTTCTAAATGTGGACTGATGATTTCACCGTAAGCTCCAAGAGAGTGGATCAATATTGAAATGCCAAGCTTATGGGTAAAAGAAGTCCTAACGAGTATACTTGTGTGAAGGCAATTGAGGATTTTAGTAAGAAAGTGCATATAAGATTGAGTTAGTCCTTCGTATTTGGTTGGTATAACTTGGTTTAAGGTGTCATGCCAATGATATGTTTGACTTCAAGATGATGGGAATGGCTACTAAGTATAACAGTAATAAGAGTTCATGTTGGATTATGACAAGGATGCGGGCATATGATAATGATTTTTTCAGTTAAATAGATTCGATATGGTAATGACGACTTGTAGGTATCTAAAGTTGTGGTTTGTTACTATTTGGTGAGTAGTGTAGTTGTATAGAAAGTCTAAGGAGATGCTGGGACACCGCTCGAATAAAATTTAAAGGAGCTAGAGTCATAATGAAAATAAATAAATAGTGGAATGGTAGTTGGAACACGGTATGTGAAAAATTACGTGAAGTTGATATTGTGTGTGATTTAATAGCTTTATCTCGATGGAAATGTACTATCAAATTTAGAATTAGTGCTCAGCCTTGGGTGAGACCCATATTTATCATGAAATGCTTACATGAAAGAGAGGGAGCCATAGTTTGGAATTTTTGAAGACGACAAAGTGTTTGCTAAGAAGACTTTGATACGAGTGAAACTTTTGTTGGTGTGGTTGTAATATTTTGTTAGTATTTAGAGGGTTGACGTTAGTGAAATAATGTGAAGAGTATGTGGGGTATGATAACTTGAGTATGGAAACAACCGTAATGAAATTAGACTGGTGGATTATGGGTAGCTAAAAATAAAAAAGATGGACTCAACTAAATGGTAATGATTGATATGATAACTATGAAATGAGTATCTTGTGTTAGTCGACCTTGATTCCGTATATTCTTATGTAACCATCCATTTCGTTTCAGACATAGTTTGGAGTATGATTCGCTGCATATGCCCACATGTGTTTTCACTTCTATGGGTGGATCCTTAGTGGTGGATCAGATGTACCCATCCTACGATGTCTTCTTGATAGGGTAGGATCCTTGGGCAGACTTGGTCATTTCAGTTATGGAAGATTTTGTGTTGTTTGGGATAGTAGAAGTATATCACTGGTTCGATGATGAGTCCAAAAATTGGACTCATTTAGAGCTTTATTTTAATAGAAATAGTGTCCTCGAATGCTTGTTTTATCTCAATACCTGATTAAAATGCTTAAGTTTCAGGTATTTGAAGTTTTACTGGAAGCATGGACACTTAGGCGCAAAACGGAGAAAAAAGGGCTGAAAAGAACAAGAAATAAAGTCTACGGATCGCCGAGTCCAACTTGGCGAGTCGCCGAATTGACATGCACCGCCCTTGTTCCAGTACGCGAAGCCTTGAAGGAAGTGGATCAAAAGGCGAGGAAAGGAGCAGTCGGCGAGTCGCCGATTAGTTCCGCGAAGCAGCACTGTACCGCCCAATGATCCAGAATATGAGGATGTTGAAGGCAAGACACTGAAATCGATGAGCT
>NW_006238935.1:2537201-2546795 GCF_000226075.1 Solanum tuberosum | reverse complement strand
GGTGTTATTTGAAAATTCTTAGATTAGTAGAATTTTTGTTCTTCTTAGTCGTAGTTCACTAACTTTACTTTCAGTTTTGTTTTTCGTTGAGTTATCCTCTTAGACGAACATTGTTGAGCAGAGTAGTGGCAAGTTGGTGGAATTGAGCCAAGGAGTCTAAAAGGACCTCACGTTGACCGCTCTAGCATCTCAGCTAAACGAACTGGCCACCAAACTCTCAGAGGTGGAATTCCAATGCAACAACAAGGAGAGGTATATACCCCATCATAAGCGGAGGAAGTCAAGAGATGGGAGAGAAAATCATGTCGAGGACACACTTCAACTCATTCTCCAAAAGGTCACCGATCAGGATCGAGTGTTGGAGGAAATGAAGGAGAATGTTGAAGTGTTGAATCAAATGATTGGATCTCACTCTAGATCAATCCAGTTGATCAGGTCATTCCTGAGTTTGCAGTACCTCATTTCCACCCAAATGACATATTGGGGTCACCTAGTGACACTAGGGCTAACCCCAGTAACGGAGAGTGAGACTGAACTTACGTCGTGCCACGACGTAAAATAGGGCGCTTCTTGGGAGGCAACCCAAGGTTTTACTATTTTTTTTATTATTCTGTTCGAAATAATGGTGTGCTGATTTTGTAGGGTAAAATGCGAAAGGTGTTGAGTAGTACAAGATGGTGAGCCAAGGACCTAGTGGGCGAGACGCCGAATCTATCCGCAACTCCAACTTAATCTACCGCTGGGACCCCAAAATAAGGGATGCCCTGTAAAACTCGGCGAGGTAAGTAAGCGTTCGGCGCATCTCCGATGAGGTCGGCGACATAACTAACGTCACCGAAAGGCTAGGAACTAGATGGTTAATATATGGCCAAAGACTACCAAATTTTTAAAGCTATTCACTTTCCCTCGCTTTGATGCTTCACAAGTTCACACAATAGTAGCATTTTACAGATTATTGCTTGTAATTAGTATTATAGTTGTCGATTGGTACTCGAAACTAGGATTTCTTTGCTGCCTAGCATTACAAAAAGCTATTTGATCGGCATAAAAGGTTAGTCTCTAAAAATCCTGATTTTAATTTTGAAAATTTTACACTCATCTTGCATTAATAGTATCAGGATGACGTGTGCTGGGCCTCTATGATAGAAATAGGGTGATATGATGCTGATTTCAATGCGTAACCTTTGCCTAAAATGCTTAAATGGTTGAATGTTTTAGTGTTTGCACTTTGAATTTATTGATCGTGATAGGGTTGTTGCATATTAGTTGTTAGGGCGAATGAGGGAGATCTAAGTAGCCCATATGTGCGCTAAATGACTAAAATCGCTCGATGAAAGAACGGGTAACACCACTCTTAAGAGCGAATTTCGTAAAAAGGCATAATTTGGAGAATTCGGGAAAAGTCTAAGTACCCCGAGGTAATGGGTAGCGCGGGTCTTGATTTAATTTCATGAGTGCATGCTTTGATTTGATCTTGGGGAATTGCGAGATTGAAATTCGAGAAGTCGGATTGAAAATAGGCATGTTGGGATGATTGGTGAGCTAAGTCGAGCTCGCTGAACGACTCGGCGGTTCGCCTAATGTTCCTACCCCGCCGATGATTTGGCGCCTTGACTGATGTTTGAGTCTGTAACGTTCGGTGAGAAGTCTGAGTGCGCCGAAAACACTCCGCGACTCGCCGAAAGTTTTATAATCGCCCTTTATCTGCATCCCTGGAACCCTGTTTAACTGTAACTTTAGGCGGACACATCCTGCTCGCCGAAAGTAGTTGGCGATTCGCCGAATGATCCTACCTATCGCCAATCTCTCCTTATTGTTAAGCCAATCCCTTCGGCGAGCTCGTTTTGGTTCGCCAAAGAGATTCGGCGACTCGCCGATTTGATTAGCGAGTCTATCTGCAATAACTTTTTTGTGCTTGCATTTGAATGTCTTCTGGATCTTTTGCAGAAATGGTACACACCAACCTAAACGAGCCCCCTCAGAAAACAACAAAGAGCATTACAATAAATGAAGGAGGATCACGTCCTTCACAGAAAAGGAAGCAAGATCTCCCACCGAGAGATAAAGGGAAAAGGAAAAAGCATGTAGCAAAGAAAAGAGTGGTTATTGATCCAGATTTTGTTGACTCAGAGGCTGAACTACCTTTGATTGACCGAAGGAGAGCGCTCTGTGCCAGATCTCAGTCCACAGCCACCAGTACCCCCTTAGCTGCCGCTTTGCCTAATACTGAACCAGTGCCAACCCAAACACCACCTCCAGTGGCTCCTGCACTTCTTGAAGATCCACCTCTACCAAGATTGCTGAACAGATTGAAAGAAGATGGCTTACACACCATTCTCGAAGAAAAAATGCTATCTGTGGAAGGCCTGGAAGGTAAGCATGCTGAGGTACTTGACACGCTCAGGTATCATGAGTTTGAGCAGTTCACGAGGCCACGAGACACTTACATACCTTCCTGGGTTCGCAAATTCTACTTAGCCTACGGGGAATTGATCCCGAAAAACAGGAAGAAGGCTAGTGATTTACGACCAGTGAAGTCAGTCATGGTGAGAGGAAATGAAGTAGAGTGTTACAACGAACACATAAATGCTGTATTGGGACGGCCGCTGCACTCGGTACTTCCCTACCAGGGTTTGCCTATTGCTACATCTCTCGATGATTTGAAGGGTTGGTTAGCTTCGATGATCTCTGACACCACCCCGAGGTGGATGGACGCGGGAGCCCCCATTGAGAAAAGAGATATGAACATCGCCTCCCGGTATTGGGTTGGCTTCATTAGCAACACTATCATGCCATCCCAGAATGAGTCCATTCTGCGTCATCAAAAGGCGGCTTGCCTTGGGTCTATCATATCTAAGAGGCGACTCGACCTGGGATTGCTAATTTCACAAGAGATGGTTGTGAGGGCCAAACAAATGCAGACATCATTGCCATTCCCAGTTCTTATCACTGAGTTATGCCGGCGTGTCAGAGTACCCCAGGATCCTACTAGTGATATTGAGGTCACCCCGTCTTCCTCCACCGACATTCGGCGTATAGAGGCCGGATTTACACGAGAGGACGCTGACAGGAGGAGAGTCGCTTGAGCTGACACTTCACCAGAGGTCAACGTTGAATCACTACTAGCGGGAGCACCTCCCCACACTTCAACCTCTGAGCCCTCAGGTACATCTGCTCCTTACTCTTCCTCACAGGTACCAGGTGCTTCGTCCTCCTCCCAGCCTTCCAGGATTACCCAGGCTATGATCCTGAAGATGGGGTAACTGGCCTATTCACACTACAAGAAATAAGGCTTTTAACGAGGGGAAATTTGGTCGCTAAAAGCTCTAATCCAGTCGCTATTAGTCAATAACGACTGATAAAAATCTCGTCGTCATCGGTTGTTAAAAGCTCCGTCGTTAAAGGTTAACGACCGGACTATGATACCGGTCGTTAAAACATCTTTAGCGATAGTAAGAAATCCGGTCGTTACATTTCTTTTTAGCGACCAAATTTCCCTTCGCTAATTGTCACTAAAATCACTAAAAACCTTTAATTAGGAAGAAACATTTGGTCATTATAAGTACTTTTCACAGCCGAGTTGATTTTTTGCTTTTTGTATGTTAAATTTTCGCAACAAAAAAACAATCTTTAAATAATTATTAATTCAAAGAATATATTAAAAGTAACCAAAACATACAAATTAAATAATCTATCCAAAAAAAGTTCAATAACTAGTTCAACTGAACTAAATCATCATTTTACCAAAAAAAAATATCAAACTAAATTTTATGACATAGAATTTGTCAACTCTTTCAAAAGATAGAAATAAAATTGTAGTATATACAATGAAAACGCCTTTAGAAACCTCCTGGCAAAAAATAAGTCTCCTTCAAGTTCTACTGATTCTTTAACATGCTTTGTTACTTATAGTTTCTTCCCATTTTCGTCATGGAAAAGTTCTCCGATCTTCAAAATCTTCATATTCTTTATCTGTTACAGAACAAGTTCATGTAAATTTAGTAACAAAACTCCAAAAAAAAAATATTTATTTTCCATAAAAGATTAATCACAAATAATGACAACACATTCTCCAAATAAATTTATTCAAAAAGAAATTAAAGTGACTAAAATTATCCAAAAAAAGCAAATTTAACCACACAAAAAGAGAAGCTAAAATAATGTCTTGAAACCGTCCAAATAAATTTAACTATCAATAAAAAGCAAACAAAACTATAGTTTTTCATGTGGAAACATTGTCACATTAACATGATATATTGAAAGTTTATTTGGTACGAAATATAATAGCAAAACTATACTTCATACTAAATCAAAAGGATGTTCTCTTAGACTACTCCTGTCATGACAGTAACTTGCAACATTTTACCTATTGTTATCACCTTTACATTGTGGACATTACACTAAGCGGGTCTAAGTTTTGAACCCCAAACATATATTTATACCAAATATTTGTGTATATTTACTACTAATAGGGGTAGATGAGAGACATGAAAAAACATGATAAACAAAAGGGCTCATGTGACCAATAAAATTCATATATAGCATGTCACTGGGTATGCTATGTGTACATGCTACCTTTTTTAAACTCCACTTATAAAATTTCACTGAATATGTTGTTGTTCATCTTTAAATAAATTTCTTCTGTCTACTACAAAAATGCCAAATGATAATTCTCAAAGTGTTTAAATGGACAGAAAATGGGCCCAACATAAAATGACCAAGTAAAAAAATTACCTTCCAATGATTAAAAACGTGACATGAGGTTAGCTGAGATAAGATAAAATAATAGAAGGAACTACAACAACTCCATGATTCCCAAGAGTCTCCCACAAGGCTCTATTTTTTGCTATATTCCTGTAGAACAGAGAAATAATAAATAAGGAGAGAGGGAGAGAGATTAGTGAAACAATTAAAATATATATGTTTGAAAGTATATTCCTCTTTGATGTATAGACTCAATAAAATAATCTCATTCTTTTCTGATAGGGACAAACAGTCTACAAACAAGAATACATAATATAGTTATGCATAAACACAATCAAGGATTATCAGTCAAAGAATAACAACTCAAAATTAGTATCCTAATCTATTTTTGTTAAAACACATATTCTATCATTGATTCTTGAAACCTAAGGCTAGTTTCCTTAATGCAAGCTTGAACTAGTAATGCACTCCAAGTAGACAAGACTTTTAATCACTCAAACTTATAAGAAAAATAATTTCAAAACAGCAAAATATGCTAAATCACGTAGAGAGAACATATTTCCAACAATATTAGTCCTATTTACTTAGTTAAATGCTTATTTTCAAACCAACCAAGGGATAAAACCTTACATAAATTTATTAGAACAAAAATCACTCTTCATAATGACTATAAATAACTTCAAAGTTATTAAACTATAAAATTCATTTCTAGCATAACAAGCTTTAGAGTGACTGTCCTGATATGTTTTTGAATGCTGACAAAGAGGATCAAGATAATGATTTACATGAATAAGCTTTTCCACAAATAAGGTCTACAAAGACAATTGAATCAGTTTTAGAACTCGCACACATCATACAATTGTAATGGTGTTTTAGTCATAAAGAAGCATACATTTTGTGTAAGATAATAGGTTCATTAGAACATATAGTAAATCAACCATATAATTGTAATACAAGAAAAAAATGGAACACAAAAATAAAATGAGATGAACTAATATTTTTTAACGAAAAAAGAGCAAGGATTAAAGAAAATTAAGCAAAGCCGTAGAAGACAAACCAAAATGTCTAATACAGTTTTCAACATTGCAAATATAAATCAACCACATATTACTTGAAAGATTCAGAAAGCTTGCTGTCCAATAGTTTTCGATGATAAATTTTCTTAACAAAATACATATGGCATATTTTGAACACCACACTTTGTAATATTTTTTAACACAATCTTATACAAAAGTGCAGCAACTTGAAGAGTATTTTAAGGTCAGAGTTTAATATAAAGATCGGCTAGTCATTAAGAAAAATGAAAAATTCATGTCGGTTTGAGGGCTTGCCGATATGGTTATTAACTTCTAATGAGTCATAATTGACTTAGAGAGTTTGAAAACATATATAAGCAGTCATGTATTAATGTAGCACACTCACTGATTTTCAAAGTACATAATAAGGTGAAGGAATGAAACTAAGATAAAACATAGTTATTTAACCATGAATTCTTTTTTCTTAAAAAAACACATTAGGTCAACAAATGTGCAAATACCGTGAATATTTTTTTCTAAGCCAACTTCTCTAATACTTTTGGGATAAGAGACAATTGTCATAGCTTTAAAAATAGTACTATCTAGGATCAAAAGTGAAATATGTCATCACACTAGAGAAAAGAAAAAAGTTTAAGGCCTCTTATAGTTGGCATACCATTGCATTAGACAATATGCTTCAGCATACAACCAAGAAACATCAAATAAAGTAGGACACCCTGGTTATTTGGACAATAATACTATTATCAATTTCACTGCTACTTTTTAGAAAATCTAATGTAGAATGAAAAATCACCAGAAATTAAAATATTAGTTAAGTTAGAAGACCAAAATATTCAATCATCCTTTTTACGCGATTGAGAAGCGCAACAATATTACTTCTCAAACTCAAATAAAAAATTAACATATAACTTTCATTTCTAGAAAAGAACTCCACAAGATAATATGGAAACTAGAATAAGCCTATAGCATCTTAAATCAGAACAACAACATACCTAATATAGTCTCACAACATAGGGTTTAAGAAGGATAGAGTGTATGTAGACCTCTCCCCTACCTCGCAAAGGTAGATGGGTTGTTTTCAAAATACCATCGAGTGAAGTAAAACATATTAAGGGATTTGAGAAATGCTCTGAATATATTCACTTTGAATACATTTTCCAATTTACATATGGTATATTCAATTTCAAAGACGAGATACAACAACAATAACATAGCTAACGTATGTATTAGGTGAGCTATTTATGTTCAATAATGTATATTAAGGCTCTTACAATTACATTTTTCACAATTTACAAACAAAAGGTAAATATATTAATCAAATGTACTAACTTTTAGTCGGTAATTTCTATTCCCTAATAAAAGCACAAAAGCTCTGGTAAATGGGATCTTGAGATATCTAGTGAATGAGGAATCTAGGTATTTCCATCAAACACCAGACACTTCCTAAAAACAACAAATGCCCATGACATTCAAAATTCAATTTTACAATGCAAATAAAATACTAGAAAGAAACAATTTTAACACAATTTGAAGAAAACTAATCGACACGTAAATCATAAACAATATAGTTTAAGAGATCTTAAATAAACACAAAGAATATGGCCCAGAACATCATAAATGACCCATAATCAAAAGGTATACCCATTTATACTTTAGTTTCTTTAGGTAGCAGAAGATGAATTGTCTCCACTAGGCTTACTTCACTTAACATTAGCACAAAATTCTCCAAGTTCATTGGACAATTCTTCCGTTAAACAAGAATCAAATAAGAAACAAAAAATAAATAAATCTCGCTTACCGAAAAGAAATTGAAAATCGGTAAAATTCCCACAACTTTGCATATGAAAAAATCTTACTTGGTTGAAGACATGACTGCTCTTATTGATCATGAATTCGAAACCCTCGCTGCCTGTATCAAATTAAGAAAGGTAGACTGATCACTCAATTTCACATGAGCGAGATGCGGATTTATTGGAGATTAGGGCTTAAAGAAAAATTTCGCTTAGGAGGAGAAGGGTTTGGGGTTTTCACAAGTAGGAGATTATAAATAAACTAAAAAAAAATGAAATACATAAATAAAGTACAGACAAATAATAAAAGAAATTTTAGCATATAGAAACAAATATATCGTTTCGTAAAATAAAATTAGTCTAGTTTTAACGATTGATATCACTATTTTCAATTATGGTAATTTACTCTTTTGATTTTTTTCATTTAGAAATTGATTTTAACGATCGGAATTATTTTTGGTCGCTATAAATACACTTACAACGACAGGATTTGTGACCCTTCGTTAAAAAGTGGTCGTTAAAGGTGAGTTTTCTTGTAGTGTCAGCAGACATGAGATCGACCAGATTAGAAAGATCAGTCCCAGAGATGATTAATAGTGCCATCTTGACCGCACTAACCCCCATCAGAACCACTGTTGATGATCTAAATGCCAGAGTCACTGCTTGTGAGAACAGACAAGGGGAGACTCCCGAGATCTCAGCACTAAAAGCCGAAATAACTGAGCTGAAGATGGACGTAGCCTATTTAAAGGCAACTGATTTCACAGCCTTGATGCGGGGAGCAGATGACAAGGATACTCCTAACTTCTCTGGAACTCCTCCAGCTACTATGGGAGATATGCAGAGGGATAATGCAGGGTATGCAGAGTCGGAGATGGAGAATGATGAGGAGCAGATAGCAGTGTACGACGAGGTAGTACGCGAAAACCAAGAGGACATCATTTTTAGAGACTTGCTGAATCTCGAGGATATGGTTGTGCAGTCAGCAACTCAGTCAGTGCCGGTTGAGACGTCCACACCGGCTCCTAGTAGATCCGGCACCGCTAGTATGTTTGAGGCTACTCCTAGTGAATCTGGCACCGACCAGAAAGATACACCGGGCATTGATGCCCTAGCAGACAGAGAAACGGCGTATATAAGACCTTTCTCTACCCTTCTCTCTTAATTACTAGTATCTACTTTTGGATACTTATTACTTGCATTTGAGGAAAAATGCTCTTTATTTGTGGTGGGGTGAGGCCCACACGTTTTGTGTTGACATTCATGTTTTGTTCTGTATATATTTGGGTTGTTTGCTTTAATTTGTGTTTTAAATACTGCTTTTCTGTGGATGTTTGAGCTCATGGCTCCTGTTGTTCTAATATAAAATAATTTTGATCCTTCCAAAAAAAATTCGCCACCTCTTGTGTTGAAAGTGGCTGTTCTTTTGCAAAAAAAATTGAGTCTCGATTTCGATCAATACCAATGACTTGAATAGTGCTCCCAATTGAACAAACATGAATGCACGGCTATGACGAGGTCAAATGAAGTTACATAGACAATATGTGCACTCTTTGCGTCTCGTTGTGACTAGCCATTTATCAAATTGATTTTCTTGTGAGGACCGTTGCACGCTAGCGAACGTGTCTAGTCTTATTGAAGTATCGATGCCTTGTGTGATTAGCTTACTTTGAACCATGCATGAATAAACCTAGAATATGCCCCGTTAGTCTGAGTGATTTAGAAAGGTGTACTCTTGAGATGATCTTAGGCAACTTTTGAAGAGTGTGAACCAATTCAACATATACCTCTTTATGTGGCCTATTCGTGAGCGTGTGAAACTCTTTTGAACACCCCTTGAGCCTTACCTTTCTTTGGAAGAACCTTGATAAACCCTAGACCTCACTTGACCCACTACATATAATCCTCTTAATTTGTGGTTTAGTGAATAAAAAGGAAAAGGAGAAGTCATGAAGCACAGGAAAAGTCCCCCTTAACACATGGTGTTGAAGAACTGTGGAAACCCCATCAATTCCAAAAAAAGAAGTAAAAAAAAAAAAAAAAAAAAGAAAAAAAAAGAAAAA
>NW_006238935.1:2419422-2536658 GCF_000226075.1 Solanum tuberosum | reverse complement strand
TCCTTGAATTCTTGTTTTATCTCAATACCTGATTAAAATGCTTAAGTTTCAGGTATTTGAAGTTTTACTGGAAGCATGGACACTTAGGCGCAAAACGGAGCAAAAAGGACTGAAAAAACAAGAAATGAAAGTCTACGGATTGTCGAGTCCAACTTGGCGAGTCGCCGAATTGACATGCACCGCCCTTTGTTCCAGTACGCGAAGCCTTGAAGGAAGTGGATCAAAAGGTGAGAAAATGAGCAGTTGGCGAGTCGTCGATTAGTTTTGCGAAGTAGTACTGTACCACCCAATGATCCAAAATATGAGGATGTTGAAGGCAAGGCAGTGAAGGCGATGAGCTGATTAAAGGCCGGATCGCTGAGTTCATCGGCGATCTCGACTAATGTCGCCGAATGATCCTCCGCAGCACAATCTGTGAAAACTATAAATACTAGATAGAGTTGTAATCTAAAGGGAGAACAATTTTAGAGTAAAAATATTATTAGTCTATAGTATTTTTCTGTATTCTTCTCTCAAGTTTGGAGAGGGTTTTGGAGAGAGTTGAAGAATGGAGTTCATCTTCCCCAAGTTGGAAGTAGGTCTTCTTTATTTTTCTTCCGTACCTTAATTCAAGGTTTAATTTCTTATACCCATTTGAGTTCTTTATCATGTTAGGTATAATTTCTTATTTCTTGATGTGTGGCTAAAAAAACCCCATTCTTAGGGTGTGATTTAGCAAATATAGGTTGATATTCTTGTTGGGTCTTGCTTGCTGAGAGGTTAGATGTTTTTAATGGTGATTTTCACCTAGTGATTGTGGTTTAATCTAAAGGGTTTGTAGTTGCAAATACAAAGCCACCCATGTGTCTTCGGCTTGCCCGAGAGGGAGGTCGCAAAACCGAAATGACTTGACTGATGGCCTAAGGAGTGGGTCGACATGCGGTTCATCCCGAGAGGGTAAGCCCTAGTCCCATATCCTAACATTCAGCTCGAGAGAGTGAGTAGGGTAAGGCGTAGGCTGGTCTTCATGAGGCAAATGGGTGTCCGAGAGGAATGCATTTGAAACGAGGTAAGTTGCTTGAGAGAGAACTTATTTCCATTTAAAGCTTAGCCTAGTCACTATTGTCTTGCAAATTTCCTATTATAAGCATGTATCCAACGATTTATCTCAACTTGTATTGCGGTCACAACCCAAGAACCTTCCCCATACTTGATTTTCTTGTTTATTTTGTTGTTTTATCACTTGTTACAAAACCCCTTTTGATATTTGACACTTTTGTGTCACCCCTTTTAAAATGCAATGTATTTTATCGCAAATATTTTTAGCTACGACTAATTCAAACGAAATTCTAATTGGCTACTGATTCTCAAAACCGCTCCCTTGGGACACGACCCCAACCCTTGGTTGGGTTACTATATTATCGACGATCGTAGACACTCATACCGTAAGATAGTGTCGTTGGTCACGATAAGCATCATTCTACACGCACGACTTTAATTATGAGAATTTATAGAAGAGCTCTCATGAATAGTTTCAGTTATTTGGCAGTCTTAATAGTCATCTTGTTATTGAGGTCACATTTTGGCTATGTGTGTGTAAATGTGGGGATCCGTGGGTCTAGTTATACCGTTCTTAAGGTTTGTCTACAATCATGGGTACTGATCTAGCATTTCTTATAGTATTGTTAGAGGTTTTGTATGCTTGGATGTATCGTTCGCTAGGTGATTACTTGATCATTTTCTTCTTCTCCCGTGATGAGTACCCAATGTCTAAAGATTAAATTTTTGTAACATAAGCCCATGAAAAGATTAGGTTGTCAGAAGAGAATTTTGATAAAATATGTGATGATTTGTGCATTATGAGTATGTGGTGGTTGCTTCAGGTTCACTTCTAATTGTAGTCAGTATTGATTTAGGAATTTATCGTGGTTTTGTGAGAAAATATTTGTCCTGATGGTTGTATTGTGGTCTAGAGGGTTTCGCTTCAAATAGGGTTAATGAGTTAGTCTATGGCTTGGTAATCACTCTTGATTAGTAGATCTGCAATACTTGATTTGAAAGTTCTGTAACGACCCGAGCCTACACCCTAGACGTGGCCGGTGCTCAAGAACCGTTGCTAGTCCCCAAACGAACCCTCATCCTGGCTGACTACAAGCGGAAGACTAACTCAAGCATACAAAAGTTTAAAACTGAAATAAATTCATTGAAATCCAATAGTGAACTTTAAGAAAGTCTGAACAATACTCAAAAGAAAGTAAATACAGAAAACTCTTCAACTCTGTCTATTTATGAAGTCTCTACTATTACAGAAAGATATCGGGAAAAGACCTACGACATCTCAAAACTACTGACTGTAAGGTAAAGGTAAAGTCCTCCGGATTATAAGAAGGCACACCAAAGCTGACTGGAATATCACATGACCACAACGAAACGCCTGTTGATGATCGAATACCTGTATCAACATCATTAAACGTTGTAGGCCAAATGGCTCAGTACGTGGAATGTACAATCATGTAAGGGGAATTCTATAACATAAACATAGGCTTGAACTTGATAAAAAGGAAACATACTTACCTCTTCTCAACTCACTCAACTAAACTCAATTCAAGAATATGATACTCAACTTAAGATACTCAACTCAAGATACTCAAGGATAAAACAACAATAAAAGATGCAATATATGGAGAACTTTTAAAACAATAGATAATAACTCAATTGTATTGAAGAATATAATAATAACTCAATTTCTATATAAAAATACAATATAACTCTGCGGGACTTTCTCTAACCGACAACCATCACTATAAGCTATCTGATGATACAACGTCTAGCCCACGCTGCCAGAACTGTCCTATACTTTTCCGGGGTATAGAACCTCTCAACTAAGTGGATCCACTAGTCTATGCTAAAAAAATTAAGGAATCATCTAAAAAGTATGACCCTTTCTACCCACGTTGGCTACATGGTTTATGGAGACTTGAGTTATCTAAACTCGTTCCCATATCGGTGCTCAATACTACTCCAAAAAATATACTCAACTCATATTTTAAAAACACAACTCTTTCTGTGGTTTGAGATTAATACTCGAAATCTTTCTCTTAAAAGAGATGGTACTCAAACTGCTCAAAACTCTTTTGGAAATCTCAGTTTCCTCTCATATTAAATGTAAAATCATTTACTCTTGGGAATACTTAGTTCTCATATATCATTTAAAGAGAATGAACTCAGGTCTACTCTTCCTCAACTCAGTGCTCAAGTCTTTAAAACAAGTTTAAAAATAATTTGTAAAAAAAAAGGACTTCTTAAAATAGGGTTCATGCTGAATTATAGACGTGAACGACTCAATTCAAGGTTTTCAATAACCATGCATAGAACTCAATAATTAGGAATATATTTTTTAAAAAGAAACATGAACTCAAGAACTCAAATCAACTTATCTCAAGAATACTCAAATCTAAGGGTAGATTCCTAGATTTCTCTTTTTACTGATTTGAAAAAAGATGTAGGGCGTGAGGACGAACTAGTCTAACATTATGATTGCCTTACATACCTGGAAGAATAAGGTTCTTGAAGAATCTTAACGAAGAACTTGATTAGAAGCCTTGAAACCCTCGCTTGAAGGTAAATGATCAAGAAAACCTTTCTTGAGATTCTTGAATTAGTTTCTTGAAATCTTATGGCCAAGAATTATAATTTTCATTAGTGATTCATAATTGTATGGAGGAATTTAAGTTGAAAAGAATGGAATTCTTCGAGAAAGACTTACCTTGAAGAAGAATCTTGAAAAAGATTGAATGAATCTTGAAAAGAGTCTTCTACTTTGATTTTTCCTTAGGGTTATGCCCTAGGGTTTGAGAGAGAAGAGAATATGCATTAAAATATGAAAATCTGATTGTTTTGAGCCTTTTATTTGTCAAGAAATTAGTTTAGGGTTTTCTTGGAGGTAAAAAATCAAAACGAGCCTTTTTAATGTTTTCCCGTCGGCTAATTCATAACAACAATGTATCAGGTTACTAAAATAGTCATAACTTTTTACTCAAAAATTGGATTGATGCGAAATTGGCGGCGTTAGAAAGTAGATTCAAATACCTTTAATTTGATAGGTTATGACCCACGTAACATTTTATATGCTAAGAGATATGGTCGTTTGAAGTTGACCCAAGTAGAATCTTACTTCAAAACTTAATCAATAAAGAAACTTCAAGAAAACATATCAATAACACATCAAGAAATTAAATTGCTCAATATTTATGGATAGATTCGCAAAAGAAACTCATGATTGATGTGTGGGTGAAAAAACTCAACACTATGGAAGCTTACATACCTCAATGAACTAGGTTCTTGGCGAAATCTTGAATGTCTTGAACAAACGCTTGAAACTTTGAACTTTTTCTCCTCTTTAATCTTCTCTCTAAAACCCTAAATGCTTTTGGGGATGAATTAAACTGATTCTAATTAGTTTAGACCCTTAATTGGGTGTAATTCGCGTTTAGAATAAGTGGGGCTAAGGAAAAGACTAAAATACCCCTCCTATTTTCTGGTAACTTTCCTTAAATGGATAACCTAACTTCAAAAAGACATATCGCCCTCATACAAATTCAAAAATTAGCAATCTCGCTAGCGTTGGAAAGAGGACTCAGAGATCTTTCATTTGATATCTTGTGTGTCTCCTAACTCATCATGTTCTGAATGATATGGTCGTTTTAAGTTAAACCAAAACTTAGAAGAACCTAGGAATGACTTGAATGAATTTTGTTTAATTCTTTTTGAAACTCAAGGTGCTATATCTAGTGACTTGACCTTAATACTTAAGAAATTTTAAATTCATTGGTAAAATTCTACTCACAACGAAGGATGGTTCGAGTCTTAGTTAAAAAAAATTCTGGGGTGTTACAATATCTCCCCCTTGGGATCATTCGTCCTCGAATGATGGTTGGACTGGGTATGAAATGGGGTTACTCTTATCATCTCTGCCATACCAACTAGAATTTGCTTGCATTACTAGTCAGAACCAACTAAGGGCTTTCATTTAGCTATTTCTCATAGTAAAACCTCATTATCTTCTTCCTCCTCATTTATAACCTTAGACATAATTATCATACCATCATTATCATGATAAGATCATTAACCTTCTTTTCTAACATTACTCTGCTACTAAAAAGTCCTTTGAAAAAATATCTCCCATACTCTTTTGAACTCATTACTATCTTATTCTCAGCACTTGACTTGATTTCCAATCTTATCATCTCCCCTTAGGTATAAAGCTGACACTTGAAGCCTATGGACCTATTCTAATATCTCTAAATGGTCTACATCCTCTTTTACTCTAACACTCGGGAGAAACTTATCTCATGACTACCGAACTCTCCATAAGCAGGTACTAAGACTTCTTTCTAAGGTGTTTCTGTTAACCTCTTCTGATTAAATACCCCCTTGGAACACCTCGTAATGCTCTTTTTACTCTTGTGACTTAGCCCCACTTCACTGCTCTTATCAAGAGGTTTAGGGTATCTCACTTGTACCTCTCATATTTATTGCACCTAATCACCTCAATTCCTCTCCTACTCTATGCCAGATTTTCTAGTTGAAATCTCAAGACAACATCATCACCCTCATGTTGCCATCCTTTTGATCAAGACACTCATGTCAAATTCAAGCTTAATGTTTATTGCTAAACCCGAATATCAATATGATTGCTCGCTTACTATACTAACTTACAACTACTAGATGCAAATTTAGAAAAACTCGTCCACTAGGACCTTATGACAAGTAGTCAATCCTTACCTCTTAGTCTCCATACTTACAAATTACCATCATATTCGACTTCGCAACTTAGGTACTACTTACTCACTTACTGCGCATTATCTCTCAAATAGTTCTATCATTCTCTGAATACTATGGGGTTTCCCCCTTCAAAATCCATAAGCCTAGCTTGGGTCTACCACCTCATGAATACTCTACTCGATTATTCAACATATGAATTTAGTCTTCTCTAACACGATGGCACATTGACATCACTCTATTCTGGTTTAAAAATATACTCTATCTCATCATCACTAGTAACTATTCCTCTTCCTTCTATCTAGAGCTCTCTGCAACATTATTATTCCTTATTTTACTCATAAGGGAAACTCATCACTTATAACTGACTTGGTGCATGATTGCAATCACATAATCTTCCCCATCACTATCTCCTTTCCTTAGATTATTGATATTTGTATACTTTCCTCTAATTATGGGCACTTTCAGTACTACTGTTATAATGTCATAATTCATACTATCTTTTAGGGAGAAAATACTACCCAAGTTCTAAGCATACCATCCTCTTAAAGGTCTTAGCTGAATATGGTTTAGGGAAGAGTGTACAACTCGTTTTTAGCTCAAACGCACGATTCATATGAACATGAGTGCATTCCTCTAAAACTCAACACTTAACTCACTCATGGGCTTTTCTCAAGCCCCTCTGGAGTCTCATGACTTCCTCAAGACTCTTGCTAAGAGCAACTCATCGATAAAAGACTGATTGTTCTTTTCAATCACCTCTAGTATGACGGGTAGTCGAATGAATATGAGAAACATACGAGTATGAATAAATCTCTATGACATAGTTCTATTGCACGATTAAGAGTATGAAAGAAGTGAGATAGTTCCTAAATGTTGCAGCCTCCTAATTATAGATGTGGCGTGCTTCACACCGATAACTAGGACTCTACAGACATGGGTTCATAGACACTCTAAGACTCTTGAACTCTGTGTTTTGATACCAAGTTTGTCACGACCCGAGCCTAAACCCTGGACGTGGCCAGCACTCGAGTACCATTTCTGGTCCCCAAGCGAACCCTCATCCTGACTGACTTCAAGAGGAAGACTAACTCAAACATACAAAAGCTTAAAAATGAAATAAATTCATTGATTTACAATAGTGAACTTTAAGAAAGTCTGAACAATACTCAAAACAAAGTAAATACAGAAAACTTTTCAACTCTTTCTATCTATGAAACCTCTACTATTACAGAAAGATATCGGGACAAGAACCATGACATCTCAAAACTACTGACCATAAGGTAAAGGTAAAGTCCTCCGGAATATAAGAAGGCTCACCAAAGCTGACTGGAATATCACATGACCTCAACAAAATGCCTGTTGATGATCCTGAATAGCTGTATCTGCATCATGAAATGATGCAGGCCAAATGGCTCAGTACGTGGAATGTACAAGCATGTAAGGGGAATTCTAAAACATAAACATAGGCTTGAACTTAATAAAAATGAAACATACTTACCTCTTCTCAACTCACTCAACTAAACTCGATTCAAGAATATGATACTCAACTAAAAGGTACTCAACTCAAGATACTCAACTCAAGATACTCAACTCAAAGGTAATCAACTCAAGATACTCAAGGATAAGCAACAATACAAGATGCAATATATGAAAAACTTTTAAAACAGTAGAGAATAACCCAATTGTATTGAAGAATATAATAATAACAACTCAATTTGTATATTAAAATACAATATAACTCTGTGGAAGATTCTCTAACCAACAACCATCACTATGAGCTATGTGATGATATAACGTGTCGCCCACGCTGCCATAACTGTCATATACTTTATCGGGGTATAGAAACTCTCAACTAAGTGGATCCACTAGTCTACGCTAAAAAGCATTAAGGTATCATATAAAAATTATGATCCTTTCTACCCACGTTGGCTACATGGTTTATGGAGACTTGAGTTATTTGAACTCGTCCCCATATCAGTGCTCAATACTACTCCCAAAAATATACTCAGCTCATATGTTTAAAAACATAACTCTTTCTGTGGTTTGAGATTATTACTCAAAATCTTTCTCTTAAAAGAGATGGTACTCAAACTGCTCAAAACACTTTTGGAAATCTGAGTTTCCTCTCATCTTAAATGTAAAATCATTTATTCTGGGGAATACTTAGTTCCCATATATCATTTAAAGATAATGAACTCAACTCTACTCTTCCTCAACTTAGTGCTCAAGTATTTAAAACAAGTTTTAAAACAATTTGTAAAAAAAAGACTTCTTAAAATAGGGTTCATGCCGAATTATGGACGTGAACGACTCAATTCAATGTTTTAAATAACCATGCATAGAACTCAATAATTAGGAATATAATTTTTAAAAGAAACATGAACTCAAGAACTCAAATTAACTTATCTCAATAATACTCAAATCTAGGGGTAGAATCCTTAGATTTTCTATTTTTACTGATATGAAAGAAGATGTAGGGGCGTGAGGACGAACTAGTCCAATACTATGATAGCCTTGCATACCTGGAAGAACAAGGTTCTTGAAGAATCTTGAAGAAGAACTTGATTAGAATTATTATTTTCATTCGTGATTCATAATTGTATGGAAGAATTTAAGTTGAAAAGAATGGAATTTCGAGAAAGACTTACCTTGAAGAAATCTTGAAAAAGATTGAATGAATCTTGAAGGGAGTCTTCTACTTGGATTTTTTCTTAGGGTTTTTTCCTAGGGTTTGAGAGAAAAGAGAATATGGATTAAAGGATGAAAATATGATTGTTTTGAGCCTTTTATTTTGTCAAAAAATTCGTTTAGGGTTTTCTTGGAGGTAAAAATACAAAAACGACCTTTTTTAATGCTTTCCCATTGGCTAATTCGTAACAACACTATATCATGTTACTAAAATAGTCATAACTTTTTACTCAGAAATTGGATTGACGCAAAATTAGTGGTGTTGGAAAGTATATTCAAATACCTTTAATTTGATAGGTTATGACCCACGTAACTCTTTATCTTCGAAGATATATGGTCGTTTGAAGTTGACCTAAGTAGAATCTTACTTCAAAACTTAATCGATAAGAAAACTTCAAGAACACATATCAAGAACTCATCAATAAATTAAATTGTTCAATATTTATGGATAGATTCGCAAAAGAAACTCATGATTGACGTGTGGGTGAACAAACTCGACACTATGGAAGCTTACATACCTCAAAGAACTAGGTTCTTGGCAAAATCTTGAATTTCTTGAACGAACGCTTGAAACTTCGAACTTTTTTTCCTCTTGAATCTTCTCTCTAAAACCCTAAATGTTTTTGGGGATGAATGAAACTGATTCTAATCAGTTTAGACCCTTAATTGGGTGTAATTCGCGTTTAGAATAAGTGGGGGTAAGGAAAACACTAAAATACCCCACCTATTTTTGGGTAACTTTCCTTAAATGGACAACCTGACTTCAAAAAGGCATATATCCCTCATACGAACTCAAAAATTAGCAAACTCTATAGTGTTGGAAAGAGGACTAAGAGATCTTTCATTTGATATCTTGTGGGTCTCCTAACTCATCTTGTACTGAAAGTTATGGTCGTTTTAAGTTGACCCAAAACTTAGAAGAACCTAGGAATGACTTGAATGAATTCTCTTTAATTCTTTTTGGAACTCAAGGTGCTATATCTAGTGACCTGACCTTAATACTTAAGAAAATTTAAATTCCTTGGTAAAATTCTACTCACAATGAAGGATGGTTCGAGTCTTAGTTCAAAATATTTCTGAGGTGTTACAAGTTCAATCCTTAGTAGTTGATCTTGATAGGATGGTCTCAAGGAGAAACTCACTTGGAGAGATGAACCTCGTCTCTGAAAATCATACCTCAAGCTTCTTCTTCTCCTACTCCTCCTCATTCTTCTTCTCCTTCTTCTCCTCTTCTGCTCCTTCTCCTTCTCCTTCTCCTCCTTCTCCTTATTCTCCTTCTCCTTCTCCTTCTCCTTCTTCTGCTCCTTCTTCTGCTTTTGCTCCTTCTACTCCTCCTTCTCCTCCTTCTTCTCCTCCTCCTCCCCCTCTCCTCCCCCTCCTCCTCCTGCTCCTCCTCCTCCTCCTCCTTCTTCTTCTTCCACTTCTTCTTCTTCTTCTTCCACTTCTTCTTCGACTTCGAGGATGAACATGATTTTTAGTGGTGGATAATGTAATGACTCGGCATGTCATTTTTGAAGCTTTTTATAAAAATACAATTTTACCACTCCAAATAGTTTTCCTGAGTAATTTATAATCAGTAAGTGAAGTTGGTTTGAGAATTTTAAACTATTCGTTTAACTTAGTTAATTAATTGATGGGTAATTTTTAGATAATTAATTTAGTTTGTGACTAATGGACTAAGTCCGAAAATTATTTAAATCTTTATATCACTTGACCCATTTATTAAATTTAAGTAGAAAGGGTTTAATAGGTTATAATAAACGCAAGAACGGATGGGAATGGAGCCACGACAACATTATCCTCTCGAAGTGAAGGTTCTCAATTTGTGCGTCAGGTTAGTATTTGGAGTCGTAAATTAATATAGTGACCATTTGATATTAGGATGGGTTGAATTGATTTCGTCAATTACGTGGTAGGTGATGACATAATGTTTGGATATTAAATTTCAATGGGTAATGATGGCCTAATGATTGGCCATGAGAGCCAATCATTGGTGGGAGGGATATAAAGTGATTAAAGCAATGTAATTAGGTTAGGTTCTTTCACAATTATTTTTGCAGTGCGTTACTGAGTTCATAACTTAGTCGGGGTTGAATTTTATATTTTTGGTTATCACATTATGATTTAAATTTTGATATATTAAGATAGGTAATTAAATATTACATGTATTGTATTATATGAATAGAATTATATTTATGATATTTGAAAGAATTAAAACCTAACTCTAGGCTTAAAATTTAGAGAATATGAGAGTTGATATGTTAATTGGCATCAAGATTAGGAACTTGACTACATATTTGAGTGAGTTTTTGGGTCTAGACTACACGCCTAGTAATATGGGTGTTGTTAGTTTTAAAATCATATTGTGATTATTTATTTGAATAGATCGTATTGATTTGGAAGTCCAACGGAAGAGGAAGGCTCAAGTCCCGGAGTAATTGCTCAATTGTTTGAGTGGATTTCTAAACCCTTGTTAAGTGTATAAAATCGTGTATTTCCTTATGGTTGTGTTGGGGAGTAATGACACTTGGTGATGGGTTGACTTGTCCATATTGTATAATTCTAATGTTTAGAAGTTTACTTGTTGAGTACCGTATGGCTTGGTACTCACCCCTTTCTTCTACATTTCTGTAGGTTACTAGCCTGAACCTTCGTGATATTTTCTCTTCTCTTCTTGTCCGAGGCTTCTTGTGGAGGTTTGTGAGGTAGCTGCTTGTTATCTCAGCATACCTTTTTTCGCCTTATTTATGATCTTGTTCTATTCTAGAAACAATGTCATTTGAGACTGGTATTTTCTTTCAATTTTGTTATAAAACATTAGAGGCTTGTACACGTGACAACCAAGTTTAGGGGTATATTTAAGTCGATTATGAATTTCCGCATTATATTAAAGTATTAGACTTTTATTTATAGTGTATTTCCGCACTTTATCGTAATGGTTTAGTCTTAGGCTGATTTGTCTTAGTGGGATACGATGAGTGTCATCATGTCCATTTTTGAGTCGTGACAGAAAGTATCTAGTATATTATAGAAGTTGCATCGTTACATAAAACTTTAAACTTTTTCAATAAAAACAACAATAGATGAATAAAATTTAATGTATTATTTATAGAATCTTTAATTTGATTTAAGATCACTTTATGATCAATCACTAATTTCTTATCTAATTTTATAGAGTTAGCAAAGAGTGTATCTTGAGATAAAACATTTTCTTAGATTAAAATAAACAAAAAATAACATGAAATTCATACTTAATTTTTTTTTATAATCAATATAAATATACAAAAAGAAAAAATATTATGGAACACAATTCAAAGCCAATGAAGAAGGAATACGAAAATATATGTTCATACTTTATTCACTCTAATGTTCCATTTGATTGAAATCTCTTGTCACCAACACTTTACTTTTTCCATTCATTTTTACTTACATATATATTAAAAATAGTTATTATCATGACTATATTATCATATTATAAGTAAAAGTGAAAATGTATTTTTTTGAAATAGTGGACTTAACTTCAAAGCTAATGATTCAATGGACTACGTTGATGCCCGCCCATCATTTTAGAATAATTAAGAAGAATCTCCTTCATTTGAGGGTAAAATAATAAAAATTGAAAAAAGTAAGAAGATCATGTGCCTTTTATTTATTTATTATTATTGTCTCTACCACAACTTGATCTATTAATTTTATTAGAAAAATAATCCACAATGTGTGTATTCGTCACTATTCACTCGTTATGTGAATACTAATTATTAAATTCTCTCTCGAATGAAAACACAAAAGAAATTAATTAAAGAAATAAAACAAGACAAAAAAATGAAAATTCCCACACACTATATATATAAGTTTTTTTCTATGAAATAAAGTTCATAGTTTAATTGCACATTTCTCTGTATTTCTTTTTTATTTAATAGAAAGTTAATACCTAAATTTTCATGCTAAGGACTTTGGCAAACCATATCAATGGATTGCGGGAGAATCATTTATTAAAATTTTAAATGATCTCAAATTGTTGCAGAAAAAAGATCTCCAAGAATTTAGAAGAAGTCAATGGTTGTGATTTATGATCGAAGAAACATGAAGGTTTAAATTGTTGTGACTATTCGTAGTAAATAAGTCTTTTTTTAATAAATAAAATATGTAGGTTAATTAAAATGGTATTAATGTTCTAAAATGATACAAATAATATTGAAGTATTTATGTGATGAAAATAGTAAGAGGAAAATACGAGTATGAATTGATGAATGAATTTCTACAATTTATTCACCAACTCTTTCTTATGTGGTACCTCGAATTTCGTTGATTTTTGAACTTAATCAACAGTTGCAAATATCATTTGAGACTTTTTAAGAAGAATAAGAGTAGAAAACTTAAAAAACCGTAGATTAAAAGTGAGAGAAAACCCTTCTATTTAAAGCTAAAAATTAGTAGTATGAATAGGTACCTTATCAGAAAAGTCATTGCTCATTGAAAATATCACTGCTCATCGAAAAAGTCACAACCCATTGAAAAAGTCGGAACTCATCAGAAAAGGCACAACCCTTTGGAAAAGACACAATCCTTTGAAAAATCCACAATCCTTCGAAAAAGTCAGAACTCATCGGAAATGTCACAACCCCCCAAAAAAGTCACAATCCTTCGGAAAAGTCACAACTCATTGAAAATGTCACAAGCCTTTAATGTGAAAGGTATCTACATTTAATATAATAGAATTAATTAATCATATAAATAAATAAAATAAATTGAGTATTTTAAATTGAGGATATTATAGTAATTAAATATTTAAGTTTGGGAGTTCATGCTTTTAAGGTAGTATATATATATATGTATCTACATTTAATATAATATAATTAATTAATCATATAAATAAATAAAATAAATTGAGTATTTTATTAAATATTTAAGTTTGGGAGTTCATGCTTTTAAGGTAGTATATATATATATGTATCTACATTTAATATAATATAATTAATTAATCATATAAATAAATAAAATAAATTGAGTATTTTTATATATATATATATAGATAGATAGATAGATAGATATAGAATAGATAGATAGATAGATAGATATAGATATATATTTAAAATAAAGTAATAAGCTTACAACAAATATAACCATGTTTTTGTTTACATAAAAACTAGCCAAAAGTCATAGAAAATACACATTGACTATACAAAATAATTTGTCAAAGACATAGAAAGTATATACTGAATATACAATATAGCTTATCTATATATGAACTATACACTGAGTATACATTATGATACACTCAAAAAGTTGAATATAACTTAACTATACATGAAACATACACTGACTATACATGAAGTATACATTGACGAATTCAATCTTGATCAACTCAAAATCATCTCTAAACAGTCCTAAATTTTAGATATGAATTCCTCTCGATGTTTTGAATTTTTTTTAATATATAATTCACTTGAAATAATTCAGGTTTATTGTACATCGAATTTAAAGAATAAAAACAAAGAAGAAGAATGAAGAAGCAACAAGAACAATAACCAT
Source organism: Solanum tuberosum (assembly GCF_000226075.1). NCBI lineage: Eukaryota > Viridiplantae > Streptophyta > Magnoliopsida > Solanales > Solanaceae > Solanum > Solanum tuberosum. The sequence continues at coordinate 2,522,675 of NW_006238935.1, read as the reverse complement.
TAATGATGATTGAAGGGAAGAAGAAGCAACAACAATAACCATTAATGACGAAATTGAAAAGAAGAAGAAGCAGAACAACCATTAATGGCAAAAAGTATTTGGCCAATTTTGAAAATTTTGAAAATTGGGCCAATTTTTGTGTAAAATAAAAATCCGAGTGGGTACTTCACATTATTTTCTCAAAATAATTGTAATATTAATTTTACCTTTATTAATTAAGAGTAATGCAAAGTATATAAAATATTGTGTTCCAAAAGGGCTGAATTACCTATTCGTTTCAAATTACATTTTGTTAAGTGTGATGTAATGCCTTTTAATGTCATTAACAATTCACATACATTTCTTAGAAATTACTTCTTTTCTTTGAAACTCGTGTTTTGAAAATCCTATATAAAAATGTATCTTGAGTAAGCATAAGACCACACTACCAACATAAACAAAAAGAAGATAAAAACTTTTTCCTCTTTTTTTCTTATTCTTAGAATATTTTTGGGCAATTGGTTTTGAACAACCTCCAAACTCTCAGCCACGAGTGCACGTGTTTGATAGTAACTGTGGAAACTTGGGGAGCGATCGACTACAACAATTTGCACCGGAATCGAGCGAAAATCGCTTTCAAGGCAGTTGTTTGCCACGACACAGTATTTGTGATAAGTTATTTACTACTTTATAATTTCAATCTAATATCAATATTGTAGTATTTTCCCCAATAATTTGAAAGCGATTTTACTAACATACAATATTGATAAATAACTATTTCTTTGAAAAAAACTTTTTCTGATTTGTCAAAACTTGAGTCTTTGGATGGAAACAGTTTTAAACGTTGGTCACAAAAACTCTTAATTTTCTTTGAACAATTAGAAGTTGATTATGTTTTATTTAACGAATCTTCTATGAATGGTTCTAATACTACTATTGATTCTAGCAATGTTAGGGTTGTTGATGATGTTACTAAAAAGAAGTTTGAAAAGGATAACAGAACTATGAGAGGACACTTGCTAAATCTTATGATTATTTCTTTATTTGATTTATTTGTTACATATAAATCTGCCAAAGAAATATGAGATATTTTGGAAAAGAAATATGTTGCTAATGATGCATGAAAGAAAAAAATATGTTGTTGGTCAATGGTTTAAATTCCAAATGGTTGATAATAAGCTAATAATGGAATAAGTTCACGAATATGAGAACTTGACTGCTGATTTTCTCAACGAGGACATGAAGACGTGTGAGATATTTCAGGCTAATGTTCTGTTTGAAGAATTCCCACCATCTTGGAGTGATTATAGAAATTAATTAGAACATATGAAAAAAAATTTAACTCTCCAAGAACTTATTAGTCATATGAGAACTGAAGAGGCGAACCGTCTCAAAGATAAGATGGAAGCACTTTCTCTTAATTCTTCTAAAGCTAATCTTATTGAATCTTCTGGTACTGTTGTGAAAGACACGTTCAAAGGCAAACAGAAGAAAGTCTCGAAAAAGGAACATACGAAGAAGAAAAATAAATTCAACAAGACGGAGAGCCATATTCAAAAAGTTAAGGGTCCTTGTTTTGTTTTTGGAAAAGTTGGTCACAAGGCTGCCAAGTTCTATCAAAGAAAAGGGCAGGACTCAAAGCATGAAGGACAAAGTGATGTCAAAGCTCATCTTACTGAGGGTAATGAAGTGATTTTTGTTGTAGTCGTAGAGGCAAATCTAGTGGTTAACAAAACTGACTGGGTGCTAGACACAAGCGCTTCAAGACATTTTTTTGCCAATAAGAATTTATTCCATGACTTTGAGGAGTCCACTGATGGTGAGTGTGTATATATGGATAACTCCACCACTGCTGTAGTAATGAGTAAACGAAAAGTTTTATTTAAATTAACTTCTGAAAAGACATTATCCTTGAACAATGTTTTGTATGTTCCCTCCCTCCATAGAAACTTAGTTTCCGGAGTACTTCTCAACAAAGTAGGCCTTAAACTTATTTTGAAGCTGATAAATAATTATTTCTCATGGAGGAGACTTTGTTGGGAAGGAATATCTTAGTGGGGATTATTTGTATTGAAAATTGTTCAAGAGATTGTGAAAAATGCATGTATTTCAAACTCTGCGTATATTGTTGAGTCCATTAATTTATGGAATGGTAGACTAGTTCATGTTAATATTGCTTCTATTAGAATACTTAGAAAAATGAAATTAATTCTTCTGATAAAAACTGATGATTTTTTCAAATGTCCTGTGTGTAGAAGCAAAACATGCCATGAAACCTTTCAAATCAGTTATTAGTACAAAGATAGAATTACTTGAACTAATACATTCAGATTTAGAAGATTTCAAGGACACTGTTAGAAAAGATGGAAAAAGTATTATATTACTTTTGTTGATGATTTTTCTAGATACACTAAGGTATATCTTCTTAATCTAAATATGAAGCGAAAAACATGTTTTTGAAATTCAAAGCAGAAGTGGAAGATCAATTAGACAAAAAAATCAAGAGATTTAGATCTGATAGGGGCCGCGCATATAGTACTATTAGAAGATTTTTGTGAGAAAAATGATACTATACATGAGGTTAGTGCTCCCTATACTCCTCAACAAAATGATGTAGCTGAACGGAAAAATAGAACCCTTAAAGAAATGATAAATTCTATGCTTTTAAGCTATCTGACAATATGAGGAGAGAAGCAATCTTATCTGCATGCTATATTCTTAATAGAGTCCCTCATAAGAAGTTAGATAAGATCTCATATGAGTTGTTGAAATGATTTGCTCCTAACTTGAAATTTCTGAAAGTGTGTGGGTGTTTGGCTTAGGTTGGCCTACTTGATTTTAAACGCGTAAATGTTGGTTCTAATACTTCTAATATTGTCTCTATTGGTTATGCTCGAAATAGTGTTGCATAAAGATTTATGTCTCTAAGTGATCATTCTATTTGTGAATTTAGAGATGCAGAATTTTTTGAGCATATTTTTCCTTAGAAAAATAATATGCCGAGTGATGTGCAAAATAATGCTTCTGCATCTATGTCAAACAATTCTCATGTTTTTCCTTCTTCTAATGTTATTTCTAATGAGCAAGAAAATGAACTCAGAAGGAGTAAAATACGTAGAACTAAGTCAAGTTTTGGTCCTGAATTTATCACTACTTTCCTAACTGAAAATTTTGATATTAATATTTTAAATGATGAATTAGTATCTATCTATTTAATAGAAGAACACCCTACAACTTATGATGAAGCAATGAGATCTATAGATGTTATATTTTGGAAAGAGGCTATTACAAGTGAATTAGACTCAATAGTTTCTAATCACACTTGAGACTTGTATAATTTACCTAAAGGTTGTAAGCCCATAAGTAGCAAGTTGATATTTAAGAAGAAATTGAGACCTGATGGTACAATTGAAAAATATAAGACTAGATTTGTGATTAGGGGTTTTAACCAAAAGAAAGGTGTTGATTACTTTGATACTTATTCTCCCGGGACTAATATAGTGACCATTAGAACTCTTATTGATTTACCTGCTATTCATGATTTAGTGGTACATTAAATGGATGTCAAAACAACATTTCTAAATGGTAATTTAAAGGAAGAAATCTATATGACTCAACCTGAAGGATTTGTGATTCTAGGACAAGAGGATAAAGTATGCAAATTGAGAAAGTCGTTGTATGGACTAAAACAAGCACCTAAGCAATGGTATGAAAAATTTAATATCACATTAGCGGATAATGACTTTGTTGTAAATTCATCTGAGACCTGTGTTTATTCTAAGATGATAGGTTCAGATTTGTGATTGTATGTTGATATGTAGATGACATGTTAATCTTTGGTCCAAATGTGAATGTTATTAATGAGGCCAAGAACTTTTTATCTTCTAAATTTGAAATGAAAGATCTTGGTGAAGCAAATGTGATTTTGGGAGTTAAAATCAAAAGAACTGCTAATGGTTTCTCCTTGTGTCAGTCTCATTACATTGAAAGGATGTTCAAAAAGTTTGATTGTTTTGATGTAGTTCCAGTGAGAACTCCTTATGATCCTAGCATACACTTGAGGAAGAATAAAGAATCTAGTGTTTCTCAAACTGAATATGCTAACATAATTGGGAGTGTAATGTTACTCATGAACTATACTCAGCCTGATATAACTTATGTTGTTAGTAGATTGATTAGATATACTCATAATCCTAGCAGCGAACACTGGAATGCTCTTCATCGCTTGCTAAGGTATTTGAGAGGTACTATGAATTGGTGTTTGCACTTTAATATTTCATGCTGTTTTAGAAGGTATTTGTGATGCAAACTGGGTAACTGATAATGATGAAGTTAGCTCCACCAGTGGCTATGTGTTTACTTTGGGTGCAGGTGCTATTTCGTGGAAGTCTTCAAAATAGACTTGTATAACACGTTCTACCATGGAATCTGAATTTATTGCTCTTGAGTTGGTAGGATAGGAAGCTGAGTGACTGAGAAATCTTTTGGCGGATGTGCTATTGTGGGGAACACAGTCTTCACCGGTCTCTCTTTATTGTGACTCACATGCAGCAATTTAAATTACTAAAAATAGTGTGTACAATGGAAAAAAGAGACATATTCGCATCAGACATGGTGCAGTAAAACAATTGTTTAAATTGAATGTTATTTCCTTGGAATATGTAAGGTCTGAAAGAAATTTGTCGGATCCTATGACCAAAGGCTTGATAAGGAAAATAATCCTTGAAACATCGAGGGTGATGGACTAAAGCCCATTGATTGAGGTAATGTGGTGGACCTGTTAGGCCTCAATACACACCACACTTTCTATCCCTATGGTGTGAGGTTGTGTTTTATAAGGTTGATCTTATTTTGCTCTTAATGATTCTATAGCCTTAAGTTGGTCTATTTGAGATAGACTTGATGGAATCACATACGTGAGTATAAAGGTGTGGTCGCCTTTTATGAAAGACTTGGGTCGTCTTTCTAGAGCACTCATAAGACTCAAGGTGTGTGTGCATGACCATAAAAGCACTTTGTTTGTATCGCGGAGGTTGCTTAAAATTTAAGAATATAGTATGCGTTATGGAGGTCTCAATTTATATCCATTCAGTTCTAGAGTACTTCACTTTGTCGATATTAAGTTGTTGCTCCATTTAACTATGTGTTAATTCAAATTGAAATATATTGACACTTAAGTACATGTTCCTTTCTTTTGCCCAAAATTTGTTCTTATTCTTTCTCTTTGCATTAGTGGGGGATTGTAATATTAATTTTACCTTTATTAATTAAGAGTAATGCAAGGTATATAAAATATTGCATTACAAAAGAGATGAAGTACCTATCCGTTCCAAATTACATTTTGTTAAGTGTGATGTAATAACTTTTAATGTCATTAACAGTTCACATACGTTTCTTAGAAATTACTTCTTTTCTTTGAAACTCCTATTTTGAAAATCCTATGTCAAGATGTATCTTGAGTGAGCATAAGACCACACTACCAACATAAACAAAAAGAAGAGAAAAACTTTTTATTCCTTTCTTCTTATTCCTAGAATATTTTTGGGCAATTGGTTTTGAGAAACCTCCAAACTCTCAGCCACGAGTGCACGTGTGTGAGAGTAACTGTGTAACCTTGGGGAGCGACCGGCTACAATGATTTGCACCGAAGTTGAGCCGAAATTGCTTTCAAGGCAGTGGCTTGCCATGACACAGTGTTTGCGATAAGTTATTTACTACTTTATAATTCCAATCTAATATCAATATTGTAGTATTTTTCCCAACAATAATAACTCATTTTAAAAAATAAGTCTCTTATTACATAAAGGGCCGATTCAACACTTTTTAGTTGCAAGACATGGCCCTTCAACTACATTGTTTACCATCGACGACTTCTCCATTTGTTGTAGTACTACCATCGACATCTTCCCCTTTTCATGTAGCCCTTTGATCCTCCTTCTCTTCTTCCTCCTCTCCTTCCTCCTCTTCTTCCTCTTCTTCTCTTTCTTCTAAAAAAATTGATGTATTGCAAAAGACTTGAAACATCAAAAGGAATTCATATTAAAAATTTAGGACTGTTTAGCTTAGTTTTTGAGTTGGTGGAGATTGAATTGTTAGAGTATACTTCATGTATAGTCAATGTATATTTCATGTATAGTTAAATGATATTATGCTTTTTGAGTGTATCATAATATATAATTAGTGTATATTTTTTCTAATGCTTTTTGGCTATATCTATTGTAAACTAATTAATTTATTCTATATATTTGAAACTATTTCTTGAATAAAAAGGGTAACCATCTGAGTTTTTTTTCCCTTTTAAACAATTCATATCTGTATTACTTTAAAAGCATTAATTCCTAAACTTGAAGTTAAATTATGAAAAAATTCTTCTTAAAAAATTAATTATTCTATTTATTATTTTAAAATTCCTATCAATAAACACCCCCTAACCGAATGGATGTGTTCTTTGCCGAAGAAAACCCTAACTTCTTAGAATTAATTTATTAAGTGACTTTTCATAATAGCCACAATCATAATCCTTTTTAAAAAAATCGGTATTTCTTGTTTATGCAAAAGTTCCTTTGCAAGTTGTCTTTCCTTTCTCTTACAATATGTTGCACACAAGTACTGCATTTTCTATTAAGTTGCTAAGTTCTCAAATACCTTGTGATATGTGGAAGCTGAGCATATTTTCATAAACCTAATTAGCTGAAGGCTAATTATCAGTTTCTCATTATATATTCTTTGAATAGTATTACTAGATATTTTGTGTTAAACAATTTTTACTTATATCTATCGAGAGATATGATTGTATCTGTTGTTATACACACAAGTGAACAGAGCAAGACAATTATCGCCTTAAATCTTTTATTTCCTCTACTTAATTTTTTTTTTAAAAAAAATGGACACCTACAAATCCCAATTGTCACAATATTAATAGTGGAAACTAACGCCCTTCTGCTAATTTTAATTATTCACACATAGAGATCCACCATATATGCCAAGAATAAGATCACCACGAAGGATTCTCTTCCTTCAAGAAATCTAGGGTGATATAGAATTGTCGAATATAACTTTTTATTTTCTTTTCAATTTTGGTACTTATGCTTCTTTTAATTTTTGAATTTATAATTTTTTTTATTTTATAGATGTGGATGAAATATTCTTTGCCAAAGAATAATGTATTAATGATAGTTTGATACTATTGAAGAGTGAAAACTAACATCATCTAGCAAACTGCCTTAGGCCTCATTTATTTGCACTTAATGAATGTTTGAATCTTAATCATTCAGATTTAGCTCATTAAGTGTGTTTGATTTTAAAGTACGATCTTAATCATTCAGATTTAGCTCATTTAGTCCATTCGTTTCTTTCTTTAGAAAGCCTCTAAATGGATCTGAAAGACCTGGAAGAATCAGATCTTTAGGACAGTCTTAACAACTTTCAGACTTATTAATATGCTATAAAAAGGCACATGGCTTCTCTTTCTGTGCGACTTGCTTTCTTCTATCTGCAAACTTTCTCTCTTTTCTCAACTAAACACAATTTTTTTAATTTTGAATTGGTAAGTTTGCATAATCCTTACAAATAGTTTTTTATATTATCAATTTTCTTGGGGTGTATTGATGTTTATCAAGAACTATGGTTATATTAATATTTTTCTGTTGTATTGATATTTATCAAGAACTCAAGGTTTTTGACTGAAAAATAGTAGCCATGATTAAAAACAACAACTATGTATACATATTTGAGGTCTCTTATTAAAATTTGTTTTAGTCCATTAATTTTATTGAGACACTTTAATCATCAAAATCGCTTGTGGGACTACACTAAGATATATTATTGTGATTCAACTATTCTGATGTCTAACAGTGAATTTGATAAGTACATAAATGTTAGTATTATTCAATTAGTTTCTTCACCATTTTGATGCAAAAAATTTACTTTCCTATTAAAAGTATGATCTTTTATATTTTTATATTTTCACGACCAAAAAACGGACGTGATGACACTTGTCTTTTTCCACCAAGAAAAGTCAGCCTCAACCAGACGAAAATAAAAGATATACGAACATATAAAGCAAGAACAAGACAAATATGGAAAACGTATTCATTCTAAACAATACCCTTAAATCTGGTTGTCACGTGTACAATCCACTAATGGAAATACCAAATTCAAAAGATTAACACAAGTCTCAGTCTTTGTTTCTCAAGTAGAACAAAACTTAAAGAAAAGAAAAAGAAGGTCCGCCAGGATGACAAGCAGCTACCTCTCAAATCCTTTCACAAACCTCGACTGTTAGGAGAAGAAGAAGATCAAATGGGTCAGGGCTCGGAACCTACAAAAGTATAGAAGCAAGAGGTGAGTACCAACAACACGGTACCCAAAAATCAACCTAGAAAATAAGGCATCTAGCTAGAAAACAGACACCCCTTACACTCCAATCGAACCTCCTCAAACTACAACATTCTTAGAAATCAGCCCAACCTAGCAATTCTACAATACACAGCTCACAAGGCCCAATACTCATAGTTCAATCTTCACAATTCAACAATCAAACAAACCAAATAAGTCGATCTCAATGTCAAGTAGTTCACTTACACACAGAAGTACATCAATTACAATTAATAAATAAGTCACGCAAAATTATCAAAAGTATCAAGTCACAATTATCAATCTCTCACTGGAACCATTTCCCATTGACAAAATATCACTAGCCAAAAGTATTTCCAATCAGCTTTATATCAACTCACTAGCTAGAAGTATTTATCATCAGCTTTATATCACTAGCCAGAAATATTTCCCATTGGATTTATATTCACTTGCCGAAAATGACCTCGACATCACACAACTCATCGGTAAAGACCTCCGCATCACGAATCATCATATGTCTCATCACGGTGTTCATATAAATGCACACAAGCAATATCACAACACACGAAAGAGACAACAAATCATAAAATTCAAGTCCACATTCCGCTTCCAAGCATTTCATCAATCAATCCACAAGGGTCACAATAAGGCAATTCACATCATCAAGTTCATCACGTAGACTTTTCTATTTCAACCCATTTTTATTATTTAGATGTAACAAGTTGACAATTAAACCCTTCACCTCATCCCCATTACTCCCAACACACAATCAATGAAAGAAGTACACAAATTCTACTATAATACAAGGTTTAGAAAGTCAATTGCCTTAAATCAATCAACAATCACTCAAAGTGTTGAGTCTTCCCCTTCCAAATCACTTCTAAAGCCACACAATCTAAAATAATCAAGTATTTACTATCACTCATCGAAAACAACAATTCTCACATCAATCATGTAAAGAAATGGGTCAATCAACTCAAAACTGAATTTGAATGGAGGTTTGAATCAGGAAAACAATACTTGAAAATGATGTTTAAGACTTTAGGAACTCATTAGTGAAAACCATTTCGAAAAAATGGCCAGAACAACTTCAAAATCACCATTTTACTAAATATTTGAAGATAACCCCAACTATCTCATTACAGAAGCCTGATTTGAACACGTAAATCCATAACAATAATGGGTAATTCAAGATTTAGAGTTCTGAATCGTTACCCTAAAGATTTTCCTCAAAACCCTGGTCCAAATCGCCACCCCAAAGCTTCTAAAACTCAAAAACGGTGAAATGGGGCTTAAACCCCGAAATGCCAGGACAAAAATCCTCTTTAATGTCGCAAAAGCGACCAGGGGTTCGCTTAAATACGAGCGTCGCTTAAGCGAAGATCACTTAAGTGGAGGTCTCTTAAGGGACAGGACTTTCGCAAAAGCGAGGCGTGCAGAACGAGAAAATAGAGCCAACTTTCAACACTCCGAAAGGACCCTCGGTATTCATTCGGAAACCCGTACACACAAACCACATATGTAAATCAATTATACTCGACGTTGTGGACTCAATAGAATCAACAAAACATGAATTTGAGGTCTCCTTGACTCAACGTCCGTGAAAACTACAAGAAACTAACTCACGCCAAAGAACTAAAATATGCTCGGGACATCTCAAAAATCAACCAAGATATCATCTAGGCCTAAATTCATACCTCGAATCCAACGGAACTCTAGGTATTTTGATCCGAGAATCCAAACTCTAAATGTTGACCAAAGTCAACCCAAAAGCTAAAATTCCATAATTTCACAACTTAGGACCTCAAATCCTCAAAAAGACTCGGAATCTCAAACCGACAACTCTCATGGATCCAATTTCACATTTTGGGACTGATGGAATTGACGAAAGTCCATTCGGACACTCAAAACTCCAGAGTAGGGAAAGGTGCTTCTGCACGTAATGTGTCTATATCCACAATCGGGGAAGAGTCCACCGAGGCAACCATCTTCTTCTTTGCCTCATCTTTCAAATACTCCACCTCGATCCTCCGGATATCAGTAGAATATGTGGGAATCACTTCCACATCCTTCTTCACATATCTAGGCACCCGAGCCCGTCTGCACAGCTTAGTGATCAACACCGGAAATGGGAGGGAAGTCTGGCGCTGCTTGGTCCGCATGAGCATCTCCTTTGCAATGATCATCCCCAAGTTCAGCCTTGTCCCTACGATGATGCAGCCTAGGCAGGCTGCTTTGGCGTGGCAGAGAATAGACTCATTTTGGGAGGGCATGATTGTGCTACTGATGAAGCCAAACCAATACCTCGCTTGCCACATTGAGGTACTTCTTTTCAATAGCTGCTCCAACATCTAGCCACCTGGGAGTGCCATCTGATATCAATAGAGCCAACCACTTCTTCATGTCTTCTAACACTGTTGTTCTGATCTTGTATTGACAGTCATCTTCAATTCTCACAGAACATTCCAGGACTGCATTTATAGCGTCACTGCCACATTTCACCTTCCTACCTCTGACAACCACATAGTCAACCGTCTTGAATTTGGCTGTCGGCTTCATCCCTTGTGGTATTAAGGCACTGTACGCACTGTAGAACTCTCTGACCCAACTTGAAATGTACGGGCCACAGGGCTTGGTGAAGATCTGGAATTTATGTGACCTCAGGGAGCTCATAATCTCTGGGTACCTGTCAATAACTCCATCAGTGGACAACCTCTTCTCCTCTCTGATTGTCCGCAACCCCTCAGTCTTCAGCCTGTTCATAGATAAGGGAGGAGGACCCTGTATCGGTGGTGCTAAGACAAAGCCTGTGCTGGAGCAGAAGGAGTATTAGTGGTGGCCTGTGGAGTCCTGATCCTAGACAGATCATTCATCCTCTTGGATCGCAGCTCTGCCCTCTGTGTTGCTACTAATTCATCATCCTCAGGCTCAGAAACTGCAGCCTGATGCTCCTGGTGCTCACCCTCACTCTCAGAAGTGGTGAGGTGAGTGGTGTAGATACCGTCACTGTCAGAGCTGGCCTCTGGTGACGCAAAGTACCTTCCCTTTGTCCTTTCCTTTCCCACAAGTTGTGGGAAGTTTGGTAGCCTTGACCCTGGATGCAGCTGCATTCTCATTGATTGTTATCCCTATGGCCCTCTTGCGGGTGACATGTCTCTACCAACAACTTTTGGTCTAGCCATGTCTGCCAAAAAAAACATCAAAAAGGGTTAGAAACAATTCAAGAAAAATCATAGAAAAAAACAGTTGCAGACAGACTCACTGAACCAGTTGGCGAGTCGCCGAATCATTTTGGCGAGCAAGATCGGGCTCACCGAAAGGATTGGCTCAATAATTTCTCAGACAAATGGTATGTCGGCGATGGGAAGTGTCTTTCGGCGAGCACAGACTAGCCCGCTGAAAGTTACAGTGCATTTAAGAATTATGGGCGCAGACAAACGGCGATCTAGGAAGACCTTCGGTGAGTCGCCGAGTGCACTCGGCGAACTCAGGCTTCTCTCCGAAAGTTACAGAACCTTTTTTCAAGATTAAGCATGAAATTAAAGGCGATAAGGGGAACTTCGGCAAAACACCGAGTTGTTCGACGAGCTCGACCCAGCTCGCCAAACGACCCAACGTGCCTACTTTCAACTCAACTTCCAAAATTCAACCCCGCAGCCCCCGAAAACAAAATCAAAACATGCACTCTTACAATTAAGCTAAGACCCATTAGACCCAAGCCCCCATGATACTCAGACTTCTCCCGGTTTGGCCAAATTTGGCCATTTGATGACTTTTGCCCTTAGGAATGACGTCAACCGCTCTATCATTGGGAAAATTATGTCATTTGGCACAAATGCGGGTTACTTAGACCTCACCCGACTAGACCCAACAACAGACAAGCACAACCCCATAATTTAAACCAATTTTAAAACATGAAAAACTTGGGAATTCAACAATATAAGCATTATGGGCAAGATATTCAAATTAAAACAAGCACACACATATACAATTACGATCAGAGAGGCCCACCACATATCACTAAGATAAAAGTCAATTGCAAATGAGTTCAAATTGCTAAAAATAAATTTGGGGTTCGGAAAACCAATCTTTGATGTCGAATGAATATTTGAAACACTAGGCGGCAAAGTAATCAAGCTCCGAACACAAATCTGACGACTAAAATGCAATAAAGATGCAAAAATATGAGAAATAATGTGCGGGTGTGAGTTTGGGAAGATTAAAAGTGAGGGAAAGTGAAAGAGTTTGAAAGTTTAAACCTTTTTGCTCGCTGACCCACTCTGCGACACGTCGAGTGGGATTTTACCTCACCGTGTTTTACAGAACCTCCAGTTAATGTGGGGGTCCAAACAGCTGACTACGTCGTGATCGCCGACCTGGTCAGAAATTCGCCAAGTTGTTCCTGGGCTCGCCGAGTTTTACAGACTCCAATTTCAAAATGTCTTGAGTCCAACGGCAGTCCAAGTCAGGCTAGGAGACCTCTTCGGGGAGTCGCCGACTGGACTTTCAGCTCGCCAATCTGCACTTTGCAAACATTTTCCACACTTTGGCCTGCACAACCAACACACCATTATTTCAAACATAAAAAGAAAGAAAATAAAACTTAGGTTGCCTCCCAAGCAGCGCCTTAGTTAACGTTGCGGCACGACGCAAGTCCACACTCAAACCTCATTCTTGGGTTGGCCATAGTATCACTAGGCAACCCCCTTGCTGTCTCGGGTTTAGATGAGACGAGATATGACCCATTTGGGTCTCTAACTGCTTGATTGAGACGGAATATGACGTAACAGTCTGGCTAAGGGTTGACACATGTTCTTTCATTTATTTCAAAATCTTGTCCGACCCCTCAACTTTGTTGAGGATACGAGAAAGCATATCCTCAGACCGACCTCCCTTAGAATCCTTTGGCTTTTGGTGCTCATGGGAAGGAACATATCTATCTTTCTCCCCGTCTCTCTCTTTCCAAGTGGGGTTACGGTCCCTCCACTCTCGATCACGATCCGTCCAACCTTCATACCTATTCCAATCTTGGTTACCACCCTGCCTCGGGTAGTTTGAACGATAACCACCACCTTGGTTTCCTAGGAAATTCACCTCTTCGTTGTATAAAACCTCAAACTTGGCCTCGTCAGAATTAACACACCCGACACCCACGACATTGACACTTCGAGCACCAGATCCTATGACATTTTTGGACAAAATGTCAAGTTATGTCATGATCTTGGCCATGTTCTGGTCCCTCTCTTGGTCTTTTTCCATCTATTCCTTGGTCAATTTAAACGTGAGAGGAGAGACATGATCTTCGCGGGTGTACCAAGCCCGATTGATTGTGGTCATGCCATCCAAGAGCTGAGCTACTATCACATAAGGTTGCTGCATCAAACCTCTAGGAGAAAGTTGGTAAGCAACACTTTTGTTTACCGAGTCAAGGCTCCGATAAAAATACTGCAGCAACACGTTGTTAGGCAAGCCATGAGTTGGGCATTGGAGCACCAAATTCTTGAATCGTAGCCAAGTTTCATGAATTGGCTCGCCCTCCAGATGCTTGAAGCTCTGAATGCTGTCCCGAAGAGTCATCATCTTCGAAGGAGGGAAAATTCACACTTGAAATGCGATGACAAGCTCCTCCCATGAAGTGATTGATTCACGTGGCAATTTAGCCAGCCACTTACATGCTTCTCCCATCAAAGAGAATGAGAACAACCTTAACCGGACTGACTCTTGGGATATGTTCTTGAAGGAGAACGGTCCCTCAAACATCCACGAAGTTTCTAATATGCTCATGGGGATCCTCATGAGCCAAACCACCGAACAACCCCTTTAATTGCAAGAGCTGCAACATAGTACTTGTGATATGGAACACCGCGTTCCCTTTGGCTAGAGGCAAGCGAATGACACCAATTCCACCCATAAGATGGGGGTCATTAGCATTAGGCTCATTGACATCGTTGAGGTTTTTGATGTCATCTTGGTGGCCTACTTGGCTACCATTGCTTCCGTTCACACTCATACTTCCTGTTTCCAAACACAAACAAGCAAAACAAAATTGAAATTAAGTAAGTTCAACTATAACTAACAAGAACAAAATTCAACTTAACCAAAGATTCTCAAACAACATCACTCCTTAGCAGCGGCACCATTTTGATTTCACGTATCAGGACACTTCTTCGAATTCTAAGTGACAACTATCTTTAGTTAGTAATATAACCCAACTAAATGAGTTGGGGTCGAATCCCACAGGGAGTGGTACGTGTTTAAGATTCAAGAGCAAAGTACGAATATGTTCAAGTCAATCATAAGAATAGATATTTACGAATAAAGACATAATTCAAATTAAGGGGTGACACAAATGTCAAATAAGGGGGTTTTGGTTTTAACTATCAGCTACAACAATAGCAAATAACACAAATTAACAAGTAATGAGACGGGTTCTTGGGATGTGATTGGATTATAAGCTAAGATAGACAAATTGGCAATTGTAATTGTTGGTAAATATCTGTAAATCAGTGAATAAGCTATAATTTAGTGGGGATAAACTTTCTCTCGAACAATTTACCTCGAATCAAGTTGGTTTCTCTCAAATACCAACAAGCAACAATTAAGAAACAACGTGCGCTTTAGTCCATTCACTCTCTCGAGATGAATTTGTGGAAAAGGGTTTAGGATTCACTCTCTCGAGATGAACCCATGACAACCCCCACAGACCATCAATTCAGTAATCTTGGTTTTCAAACCTCTCTCTCGAGCAAGCCAAAAACACGAAGGTAGAATTGCATTTGCAACTACAACCCTTTAAATTAAACCATAATTACTGAATTAAATCACTTCTAAACAGCATTTAAACTATCAATTAGCAATACGCATAAGTTAAATCAACCCATAATCACACCCCAATAATTGGGGTTTTAGCTAGATATCATAAAAAGATAGAAATCGTTACCAAATTGTGTTTCCATCACTGGGTAAGATTAATTTCGTCTTGACAAAGGTCAAAATTGAATAATCTCAAAGACCTACTTCCAATTTCTCAAAAATGGAAAACTTCAATTCTTCAAAGCTAAGGAAAAATATTGTCTCAATACTCTCAGTTCAAACTCAAAAAATACTCTAATGAATGTTGAAAATAAAATTTGACACTAAACATAATGTTTGAAAATGTATTTATAGTCGCCAAAAATATGTTGCGAAGGGCCATTTGGCGCAGTAAGTCAGGATTGATACATCCATAAATTGGACTCATTTAGGGTTATATTTTAATAGAAATTGTGTCCTCAAATGCTTATTTTATCTCAATAATTGATGAAAACTCTTAAGTTTCAGGTATTTGAAGATTGAAGGAAAGCATGGACACTACTTCGCAAAAAGGAACTAAAAGGCTAAAAAGAACGAGAAAATGAGGCCTGAGGATCACCGAGTCCACTTGGCGAATCGCGAAAGGGTCTCACTTCTCCTTTTGTTCCAGTGTGCTGAGCCTGAAGGAAATGATCAAGTCAGCGGAACAAGAGAGCAGTCGACGCATCACCGAGCAGTTCCGCGAAGCAGTTCTATATTGCCCAATGACCTAGAGCACGACGATACCAAAGGATGGTGCAAGAAGGCAATGAACTACACCAAAGGGCGAATCGCCGAGTTGATCGGCGATTCTGACTAATGTCACCGAATGATCTGTCGCAACACAGATTTTTGAAAACTATAAATACTCGTTGAGAGTTATAGAGAAGATATCATTAGACAATATCAGATTCTTAATATAATTTTTAGTACTTTAATTTTGCTTTGAGTTTGGAGAGGGTTTTGGAAACTTGAAGAAGAAAAGGGTTTCATCTCCAAGGATTTGGACTTGGGTCTCTTGGATTCTTCATTCTTGGCCTGTAACAAGACTTAAATCTTCATACCCATTTGAATGCAAGCTCATTTAGGTATAATTTTTTATCTCTTGATGTGTGGCTAAAAGCCCTCATTTCTTGGGGTGTTATTTAGCAAATATGTGTTGAGATTATTATTGGGTTTTGCTTGCTGATAGGTTAGATGTATTTTTAATGGTGATTTCACCTAGTGGTTGTGGTTTAATTTAATGGGTTTGTAGTTGAAAATATGAAATCACCCATGTTTTTCGGCTTGCTCGAGAGAGAGAGGTCACGAAACCAAGACCGCTAGACTGATGGCCTAAGGAGTGGGTCAACATGAGGTTCAGCCCGAGAGGGTGAGCCCTAGTCCCATATCCTAACACTCAGCTTGAGAGAGTAACTAGGGTAAGGCGTAGGCTGGCCTTCATGCGGCAAATGGGTGTCTGAAAGGAACCTATTCGAAACGGGGTAAGTTGCCCGAGAGGGAACTTATTTCCATCTAAAGCTTAGCCTAGTCACTATTATCTTACAAATTTCCTATCAAAAGCATGTACCCAACTATTTTAATCAATAAATATTGCAGTCACACCGTAAGAATCCTCTCTCATTTGTAGATTTCTTGTTAATTTTACTGTTTTTGCTATATTTGTGACAAAACCCTCTAATCAATAGTTGACACTTTTGTGTCCCCCCTTTGATTTACAATGTTTTTAATTGTTAATGTCTTTAGCTACGACTAGTAAGAACTAAATTTTATTTTTCTATTAATTCTCAAAACCACTCCCTTGGGACTCGACCCCAACCCTTGGTTAGGTTATTATACTATTGCACGATCGTAGACACTTGCATTGGAATTTATGTCGTTGATTACGCAAACATCACGGATCGCCGATCAGCTCGGCGATCTGCCCTTTGGTCAGTTCCATCGCCTTTTTGTTTTGTCCTTTAGCATCCTCAAGTTCTATAGGGCGATCTAATCACTGTATCGCGGAACCGTTTGGTGACACGCCGACTGCTCTTTTCTATTGCCTACTTGATTTTCTCCTTCAGCGTTGGCACGCTGGAACGTTAGGTGAGATGATAGCCATTTGGTGACTCGCCCAATGGATTAGGCGATCACCAGGCCTTCTTTTCTTCATTCTTTCAGCTGCCTTGTTACTTTTTGCTCGTTAGTGTCCATGCTTTGTTCCTTAATCCAAATACCTGGAAATCAAGGATTTTACATCAGTTATTGGCACAAAATAAGTATTTGAGGACACTAAATCTATCGAAATAAATCCCTAAATGAGTCCAAATCGTGGACTCATCACCGGGGACTGAGTTTTACCTTCTTACTAAATCTCATGACATCCTTCATGGGTGAAACCTTCAAGTAGAGCCAATCATCAGCCTTAAATTCTAAGTCTCTCCTTCTAACATCGGTATATGATTTCTGAGGACTTTGCACTATTTTTACCATTTCCTTAATGATCTTCACTTTCTCGATAGATTGATGAACCAAGTCTTGCCCTATCAACTCAACTTCACCAACCTCAAACCAACCAATAGATGATCTACATGTTCACCCATAAAAAGTTTCATAGGGAGCCATTTGGATACCGGAATATTAGCTATTATTATAAGAAACTCCATGAGAGACAAATGGTAATCCTAATAACCTTTGAAGTCTATGACACATGCCCTCAAAATATCTTCTAAGGTATGAATTGTGAGCTCTGCTTGGGCATCTGTCTGAGGATGAAAGCAGTACTCAAATTTACCTTCGAACCCAAATGTTTCTGGAAAGACTTCCAAACCCAAGCGATGAATTGTGAACCTCTATATGAAATGATAGACACGAAAACTCTATGAAGTTGGACTATCTCTTGAATGTATAATCTAGCATAATCCTCTGTTGTATTGGTAGTCTTTACCGGAAAGAAATGGGTTAATTTAGTCATTTGATCTGCAATCACCCAAATCGAATCATGCTGCATGTGGGATCGTGGCAAGATAGTAATGAAATCCATATTAATAATCTCCCACTTCCTTTCCGAAAGAGCTATGTTTTGAGTGACACCACCGGGCCTTTGGTGCACCACATTGGCTTGTTGGCAATTTGTGCACTTAGCAACGAAATTTGCATACACCTCTTCATACTACTCCACCAATAGACTTCTCTCAAGTCATGGTACATCTTTGTGGAACCGGGATGAATTGAATATATGGAACTATGAACTTCTTCCATGATTCTCTCTTGGGGCTCATCTACCTTTGGTACAAACAATCTGTCTTGATATCTTAACAAACCATCTCCCCCTTGTTCAAAATCCATCACCTTTTGCCTTTGGTGCTCTACCTTGACTTGTTGACAATTCAGGCACTTAGCAACGAACTCTGCAACACACTTCTTCTTACTACTCCACCAATAGACTTCTCTCAAGTCATGGTACATCTTTGTGGAACCGGGATGAATTGAATATATGGAACTATGAACTTCTTCCATGATTCTCTCTTGGGGCTCATCTACCTTTGGTACAAACAATCTGTCTTGATATCTTAACAAACCATCTCCCCCTTGTTCAAAATCCATCACCTTTTGCTTATGAACATTTGCCTTTAGTTCAAGTAAAAGAGGGTCTTGGTCTTGTTTCTCCTTCACTTCAGACAGTAGTGATGATTCCAACTCATTCACCAATACAACTCTGCCTTCGTTGGAATATACAAAACGCACTCCCAAACATGCAAGTTTGTGCACTTCATTAGCCAATTCTTTCTTGCCTTCCTTAACATGAGCAGTATTTTTCATAAATAACCTTCTCAAAGCATCAACAATAATATTAGCCTTACCTGGGTGATACGTGAAACTCATGTCATAGTCCTTGAGCAACTCTAACCACCTCTTTTGTCTGAGATCAAACTCCTTCTGATTGAAAACATACTGGAGACTCTTGTGGTCAGTGAACACATCCACATGAACACCATATAGATACTGGCGCCATATTTTCAAGGAAAATACCACTATTGCTAACTCGAGATCATGAGTTGGGTGATTGTTCTCATGAATCTTAAACAGTCTGGAGGCATAGGCTATCACCTTACCATTTTTCTTTAATACACAACCATGTCCAACTAGGGATGCATCACAATAAACAACAAAGACTTTTGTACCCTGTGGTAGGGTTAACACTGGGCAGTAGTTAACCGAGTTTTCAGTTCCTCAAAGATTTTCTCACAAGCTTATGACCCTTGAAACTTAGTTGTTTTCTAAGTCAGCTTAGTCAACAAAAATGGAAAAGATGAAAACCCCTCGATGAACCTTCTATAGTAACTAGCCAATCCCAAGAAACTCTTTGTATCAGTTGGAGATATGGGTTTGAGCCAGTTCTGCACTGCTTCAATCTTTTGAGTGCCAACTAGAATCCCTTCGCTAGATACAATGTGTCTTATGAATGCCACACACATAAGCCAAAACTCACATTTAGAAAATTTAGCATACAATTCTCGATCTTTGAGTGTTTGTAGGACTATTCTGAGATGACTAGCATGATCCTCCTCATTCCTTGAATAAATCAATGTGTCATCAATGAATAAACTAACAAACATGTCAAGATATGGCTTAAACACTTTGTTTGTAAGATACATGAACACTGCATGAGCATTAGTCAAGCCAAAAAACATAACAAGAAACTCATAATGACCATAACGGGTCATGAATATTGTCTTTGGGATGTCACTTTCTCTTACTTTCAACTGATGATAGACAGATATGAGGTCTATCTTAGAGAAACAAGTGGCACCCTGAAGTTGATCGAAAAGATCATTAATTCTCAGAAGGGTATACTTATTCTTTATAAGGACCTTGTTCAACTGGCAGTAGTCGATACACATTCTAAGGGAACCATTTTCTTCCTCATAAATATGACCGGAGCACCCCAAGGTAAGACACTTGGTCGAATAAAACCCTTATCAAGAAGATATATCAATTGCTCTTTTAACTCTTTTAACTCAGTTGAAGTCATTCTATACGGAGGAATAGAGATAGGTCGAGTATCATGGGATGTCTATTCCGAAGTCGCTTTTCTCTCTTCGAAGGGACTCCAACAAGATCATGTGGAAAGACTTATGGAAACTTACTCACAACTAGAACTGATTGAATAGGTGGTGTCTCAAAACTAGAGTCATTAACTCGGACTAAGTGATAAATACACCTCTTGGAAACTAACTTTTTGTCCTTAAGGTATGAGATAAAACGACCCTTAGGCACTGCTGAACTACTCCTCCACTCTTAAACAGGCTCATTAGGAAACTTAAACTTGATTACTTGAGTTCTACAATCATTTGAGGCATAACAAGCATGAAGTCAGTCCATACCTAAAATAACATCAAAGTCCACCATGTCTAGCTCGACTAAGTCAACCATGGTGTCCTTGTGATTGACAGAGATGATACAATCATGATAAACTCTTTTAGCTAGAATAGACTCACCAACAGGTGTGGAAACACTAAAGGGCTCAAGAAGTCATTCGGGAAGTATATTGAACCTCATAACTACATAAAGAGTCACATATGACAAATTCGCTCCTGGATGAATTAATGCATAAACATATAAAGTCAAGACTTAGATCATACCAGTGACAACATCTGTGAATCCTCTAGTTCTTGGCGACTGGTTATAACATATAGACGGTTTGCTCCTCTTCCTATGTCTGAAGTAGCAGCTCTATCTACTGTAGCCTCTTAAGAAGATTGGTTTTTGTTGCCCTCATTAACATGTATGTTCTTAGGGAACTCTCTCATGAAGTGACCCATTTGACCACATTTGAAGCAGCCATTAGAGCCATCACTACAAGCTCTTAGGTGATTCCTACCAAACTTAGAACATGTGTGGTCCAATTAGCACCTTGTGCCACACTACCCTTAGATTGAGTAGGTCGAACTTTGAAATTCTGGGAGTTCTGGTTCCTGAAATCACCTCTGTTATTTGGTGCAAACTCACTAGTTGATAATGGAGAAGGTCCAGGTGACCTTTTCTGAAAGAATGACGAATTCACGTTTCTAGTCTTTTGTTGGTCGGACTCATGATTTGATTCCTTAGCCCTCTTACTGCAAAACTATTCCCTGTCTTTCAACTTATCTTCCTCAACTTGTTGCACATAGATCATAAGCTTGGCTATGTCCATGTCCCCTATCAACATATCCGCCTTACCTTTCTTACTTGACAACCTAAACCCAAACAGACTCGTTGATGAGCCAAGATTTACACTCATTTAGGGCTCTGTTTTGATAGTTTTAAAGTCCTCAAATGCCTAATTTGTGCTATAAACTGATGTTAAAGCCTTGATTTTAAGGTATGTGAGCTAAGGAACAAGGTAAGGACACTAACAAGAAAAAAAGGAACATAGCAAGTTGAAGAAGTGAAGAAAGGCAATACTGGTGATCGCCAAGACCACTCAGCAAACCGTCGAGTGGCTCTTCAGATCGCCTAAAGTTCCAGTGTGCCAGCTCTGAGGGAAGAGACCAAGTCGGTGACAGAAATGGACTGTCGGTGAATTGCTGATCGGTTCCGTGATGAAAAATGGATCGTCCAAAGTTACAGGACTTGCGGATGTTGAGAACCAATGCAAAATGGCGATGGAAGTGAGCAAAGGGCGGATCGCCGAACCACTCGACGAGCTCGACTTACGTCGCGTAATGGATTATCAGGCCAAATTTTAGGCAACTATAAATTTAATTTTGAACTGATAATTTAGTATCATGCTATCATTGAGTAGAGTTTTCTTTTGAGTTTTAGAGTTCCATTGTAGACTTTGAAACTTTTTGGAGGCTTAAACTTGAAGATTTACAAGTGGGTTTTTGAATTTACCCTTAGGAAAACATTTTAAAGGCTTGGAGCCTATTACCCAGCTATGGATAATCGACTTGGTAATTGTTTTTACCTTTTTATAATGCTTAGCTACAAACCCAATTCTTGGGGTGTGATTATGGGTTAAATTAACTTATGGGTATTGATTATTACTAATTTAAATGCTATAGTGAAGTGGCTTTAATCTTTAGCCTTGTTTTAATCTATGAATTTTAGTCGCAAATGCAGTTCTAACTTTGAGTTCTTAGTTTGCTTGAGAGAGAAGATTTTCAACCAAAGATTTTGGTTAATGGTTTGTTGGTATTGGGTTGATATAGGTTCAGCTCGAGAGAGTGAGTCCTAAACCTAATCCTACCCATCTTATTCGAGAGAGAGGGAGTATTAAGGTTGTGGGATGTTCTAATTCGCTAAGCTTGTTAATGTTCGAAAGAAATCACTTGAATCGAAGTCGTTGTTCGAGAGAAAGCTATTTCAATCATAGTCCATGTCACACCCCTAACTAGAAAAGGGAAGACATCAAATATATACACAAGTACCTGCTAAATATCTTACTAATCTCATGCCAAAGCTGAAGGTAAATTGGTTTCTTCAAGAATCAAGTTTCTTCCTCTACATAGACCTATAGATATACTTAGCTAAATGTTTTCTTGAAGGAAAAAGTATTGTTCTTGGAGAATAAAGAAGGGCAGGAGCAACTTTTCTTTGATATATAGGTATGAATCCTCTTCTATCTTCATAAATAGTATTCCAAGGATGCTTTATGTATAATTTGCGGGTAGGACTCACGGGACGGTGATAGGAAGCCGTGAGTCCATGTTTTACCCATTGTATTTGATGTTTTGGTGAGGAGGGAGTTTGTAGAAGGTTGTGTTGGCTGTTGTTTTGACCAAATGAGGGGTCAATGGTATTGTATTGGGGAAGTAAGATGGTTACATTAAAACGGAAGGCAAGGTATAGAGAACGCGACTATTATAGTTCTTGAAAGTTTGTCACTCACCAAGTGTTTGATGAAATTCCTAAGTCGCTAAAAATATGTTGTAGCTGGTTATATGAGCTCCTATTATTTTAATTTATGGAATTAGTTCTCTACCAACTTAAACTATGAGCTTATAAAGGAATTTGACATCGTTAACAAGGAACCGGTGGGATGGTGATCGGAGGCCATGACTTTTACTTTTATGTTAAGTGTGGATGATTAAGGGGGGTTGTTCTTTATGGTTAAAGGATGAGGATTAATACTAAACATGTAAATAATTCATAAGCCTATTTGGAAAGTAGAGAAAAAGAAGGGTGTGGCGATACACCACTTATCTATGGTAATTGTTGAAATTGTCGCTCTCGAACAATTATTGTATTTTTGGCATTGTTGTGACTCTTGATTAGTTTTTTATACTATCCTTTTATGATTTTATGTTATAGATAAAGTTTTCAGCAAAGGAGTTTGATGACGTAAGATAGTAAGTCCCGAATTAAGGTATGTAAAGCTAAACCTCTTTTGCCCTTAAGGCACGACCTAAACTCGCATGTTCTTCCGATATATGTCACTATAGATTCTATGATACTTGAACGAAAGTTATTCTATTTTATAAACCCTCTCATGTTGAGTCCTAAACCTATAGAGTTATAGTACTCTTCAAGGAAGCAATAGGTTTCACATAACTACATTTATCTACAGTTGGAACTCTTAGAAGTTAGCGGTGTACATGTTGCATAAATTTAAAGAAAGCAACCAGCCACAGACTGTTCATAAGTGCATAGGTCACAAGATATATGATTCTCAAGCTAAAGAATGTAATCACGAATTGTATCACGAGCTATGTGATTAATGAATTAATTATTATAAATAATTGAAAGCAGTTGAGATTATAGACTACTCTGCAGCGTAGGGTGGGTATATTTAGGGCTACTATGTGCGACGTTACTCTGTGCACAGAATTTAGATATAGTCAGCTGGAACTTCATGTCGTGGATTCACCTAACTGATACAGGCCTGCGGGCAGACCATATAGGAGCTCTGGGGGCGTACCTTGATAGACCTCGTTACCAGACTATGAGATTTCATGCGTGGTCGTGACAGTGGACTACAAATGCCATACAGGGTTCACTAATCGCCGTCAGTAGGCCATTATGTGATTCCCTGACAGTTAGCTTTACAAAGAGCAAAGAAGCGATATAATGAAGTAAAGATATCACTTAGGCAAATTATAGGGATTATATATATAAATGACTAAGCCATGAAACGCTCGATGGGGACCTTGAGGTTGGTCATAATTCCAATTATGGATTAAGTTTCTTGCATGCACATTCTCAGATTTGCCTATCATGATATTTGATGTCTACTTGTTATTTAGTTTGCTTTACATACCAGTACATGTTTTGTTTGTGCTGACATCCCTATTATTTTGGCATTTCATTTGTATCACTACAGGCTCAGGTACTCATGACAACAAGCATTTTCAGTAGACTAGAGATTTCCAGTTTAGCAATTGGTAAGCTCCACCTCTACCTAGAGCTATCACATATTTAGAGCCTATATTTTGCTATGTATGTACATATCTCAGAATGGGTATGTCGGGTCCCTGTCCCGACTAGTTATCAGATTCTCAGAGGCATACTCTTTAGAGGCTGCGTAGATTTTGTCTTGCTTCCGTTGTAAAGTAGCCCAACGTGCCCTTTTATTATCTATGTTTTAGTATGTGTCTTCATATAGTTTTCTCTGCTTATGAATCTACAACTTTGGCATGAGATTAGTAAGATATTTAGCAGGTGCTTGTGTATATCTTTGATGTTTTCCCCTTTCTAGTGAGGGGTGTGACAAACTTGGTATCAAAGGACAAGGTTCAAGTCTATGAAACTGTGTCTAGTAGGACCTTTCTTATAAATGTGTTGCGCGTCATATTTATAATTTAAGGACTATATGGGCATTTAGGAATTTGACCTTCCTTCACAATCTAGATCGTGCGATACAGCTAAGTTATAGAAAGTTAATTCTGACTCAAACTCTTTTTTGCATTTGTGATTCAGATCATGTCTAGTACAGACAAGGATAAAGAAGGCTCGAGGTCCATTGCTAGGACTACTCAGGAGGCATCCATTTTAGACCAGTCCCAACTAGTAGGTGATCAGATCAGTGGTCAGCAGAGCTTGTCATGTCCTATGCTTCCAGGTCCTCAGATTCCCATGACAGAAAGAGCTACAAGAGTTCCTACACCTCCAGTAGTACCAACGGTAGTTCATTTACCGCTTGTACCACCACCAAGTGCCTCAGAGCAAGATCTTAGAGGGGCAATAAATTTGCTCACTCAGTTGGTAGCTGCTCAGGTCCAAAGACAAAATGCAGCAACACCTAGTACGGTTCAGGAAGAGGCAGCTGGATCCAGAGATTTCCTCCATATGAATCCCCCAGTATTCACAGGATCTAGGGTGACAGAGGACCCACAGCGGCTTATAGATTAGATCAACATAATTCTTAGGGTCATGCATATCTTTGAGACTGAGGCAGTTGAATTAGCCTCCTATCAGCTGAAAGATATCGCCATTGCTTGGTACGAGATATGGGTGGACTATAGGGGACAAAATGCTCCTCCAGCAGTTTGGAAGGAGTTCTCTAAGGCCTTTATGGAGCACTTTCTTCTACTAGAGCTTAGGGAAGTGAGGGTTGATGAATTTTTAAACTTTCGACAGAATAACCTTAGTGTCAGGGAGTATTGCATGCGATTCACTCAGTTGGCTAGATTTTCTCCTGAGATGGTTAGCACCCAAAATGCAAGGATGCATCGCTTCAATGGTGGACTTGGGGATCATTTGATTGGCTCTTGCACCATTGCTGCATTAAATCGGGATATGGATATTGCAAGACTTATGGCACATGCTCAACAAATAGAAGATCGCATATAAAATTGTAGAGCTGAGAGAGATAGGGAACACAAAAAGAGGGCTAGGAGTGCTGGAACATTTCAGGGAGATGCTAGAGCTTACTCCAGTAGAGGTCTTCCCAGACAGGCTCAATCACTAGACCGCTCAACTGCTAGTGCCCCAGCTCAGTCATCGAAACCCAGGTAGGAGCAGACTCAGACCTCGAGGGCACCTAATCCCCAGGTAAAGGTAAGTTGGTTTCTTCAAGAATCAAGTGTCTTCCTCTCCATAGACCTATAGATATACTTAGATAAATGTTTTCTTAAAGGAAAAAGTATTGTTCTTGGAGAATAAAGAAGGGCAGGGGAAAGTTTTCTTTGATATATAGGTATGAATCCTCTTCTATCTTCATAAATAGTATTCCAAGTATACTTTAAGTATAATTTGCGGTTAGGACTCACGAGATGGTGATAGGAAGCTATGAGTCCATGTTTTACCTATTGTATTTGATGTTTTGGTGAGGAGGGAGTTTGTAGAAGGTTGTGTTGACTGTTGTTTTGACCAAATGAGTGGTCAATGGTATTGTATTGGGGAAGTATGCTGGTTACATTAAAATGGAAGGCAAGGTATAGAGAACACGACTATTATAGTTCTTGAAAGTTTGTCGCTCACCAAGTGTTTCATGAAATTCCTAAGTCGCTAAGAATATGTTGTAGCTGGTTATATGAGCTCCTATTATTTTAATTTATGGCATTAGTTTTCTACCAACTTAAACTATGAGCTTATAAAGGAATTTGATATCGTTAACAAGGAACCGGTGGGAAGGTGACCGGAGACCATGAGTTTTACTTTTATGTGAAGTGTGGATGATTAAGGGGGTTGTTCTTTATGGTTAAAGGATGGGGATTAATACTAAACATGTAAATAAGTCATAAGCCTACTTGGAAAGTATAGAAAGAGAAGGGTGTGGTGATACACCACTCATCTATGGTAATTGTTGAGATTGTCGCTCGCGAACAATTATTGTATTTTTGGCATTGTTGTGACTCTTGATTAGTTTCTTATACTATCCTTTTATGATTTTATGTTATAGATAAAGTTTTCAGCAAAGGAGTTTGATGACGTAAGATAGTAAGTCTCGAATTAAGGTATGTAAAGCTAAAACCTCTTTTGCCCTTAAGGCACGACCTAAACTCGCATGTTCTTCCGATAAATGTCACTATAGATTCTATGATACTTGAAAGAAAGTTATCCTATTTTATAAACACCTCTCATGTTGAGTCCTAAACATATAGAGTTATAGTACTCTTTAAGGAAGCAATATGTTTCACATAACTACATTTATTTACAGTTGGAACTCTTAGAAGTTAGCGGTGTACATGTTGCATAAATTTAAAGAAAGCAACCAGCCACAGATTGTTCGTAAGTGCATAGGTCACAAGATATATGATTCTCAATCTAAAGAATGTAATCACGTATTGTATCACGAGCTATGTGATTAATGAATTAATTATTATAAATAAATGAAGGCAGTTGAGATTATAGACTACTCTGCAGCGTAGGGTGGGTATATTTAGGGCTACTACGTACGATGCCACTCTGTGCACAGAATTTAGATAGAGTCAACTAGAATTTCTTGTCGTGGATTTACTTGACTGATACAGGCCTGCGGGCAAACCATATAGGAGCCCTGGGGGCTTACCTTGATAGACCTCATTACCAGACTATGAGATTTCATGCGTGGTCGTGACAGTGGACTACAAATACCATATAGGGTTCACTAATCGCCGTCAGTAGGCCATTATGTGATTCCCTGACAGTTAGCTTTACAAAGAGGAAAGAAGCGATATAATGAAGTAAAGATATCACTTAGGCTAATTATAGGGATTATATATATATATAAATGACTAAACCATGTAACGCTCAATGAGGACCCTTGAGGTTGGTCACAATTCTAGTTATGGATTAAGTTTCATGCATACACATGCTCAGATTTGCCTATCATGATATTTGATGTCTACTTGTTATTCAGTTTGCTTTGCATACCAGTACATGTTTTGTATGTGCTGACGTCCCTATTATTTTGGCATTTCATTTGTATCACTACAGGCTCGGGTACTCATGACAACAAGCATTTTCAGTAGACTAGAAATTTCCAGTTTAGCATTTGGTAAGCTCCACCTCTACCAGGAGCTATCAGATATTTAGAGCCTATATTTTGCTATGTATGTACATATATCAGAATGGGTATGTCGGGGTCCTGTCCCGACTAGTTATCAGATTCTCAGAGGCATACTCTTTAGAGGCTTCGTAGACTTTATCTTGCTTCCGTTGTAAAGTAGCCCAACGTGCTATCAAAGCACAAGGTTCAAGTGTCCCAGGGGGTCTATGAAGCCGTGTCTAGTAGGACCTTTCTTATAAATGTGTTGCGCGTCATATTTATAATTTAGGGATTATATGGGCATTTAGGAATTTGACCTTCCTTCACAATCTAGATCGTGCGATACAACTAAGTTATAGAAAGTTAATTCTGACTCAAACTCTTTTTTGCATTTGTGATTCAGATCATGTCTAGTACAGACAAGGATAAAGAAGGCTCGAGGTCCATTGCTAGTACTACTCAAGAGGCATCCATTTTAGACCAGTCCCAACTAGTAGGTGATCAAATCAGTGGTCAGTAGAGCTTGTCATGTCCTCAGATTCCCATGACAAAAGGAGCTACAGGAGTTCCTACAGCTCCAGTAGTACCAACGGTAGTTCATTTACCGTTTGTACCACCACCAAGTGCTTCAGAGCAAGATCTTAGAAGGGCAATACAGTTGCTCACTTAGTTGGTAGCTGCTCAGGTCCAAAGACAAAATGCAGCAACACCTAGTACGGTTCAGGAAGAGGCAACTGGATCCAGAGATTTCCTCCATATGAATCCCCCAGTATTCACAGGATCTAGGGTGACAGAGGACCCACAACGGCTTATAGATTAGATCAACATAATTCTTAGGGTCATGCATATCTTTGAGACTTAGGCAGTTGAATTAGCCTCCTATCAGCTGAAAGATATCGCCATTGCTTGGTACGAAATATGGGTGGACTCTAGGGGACAAAATGCTCCTCCAGCAATTATGGATTAAGTTTCCTGCATACACATACTCAGATTTGCCTATCATTATTTTTTATGTCTACTTGTTATTCAGTTTGCTTTGCATACCAGTACATGTTTTCTATGTACTGATGTCCCTATTATTTTGGCATTTCATTTGTATCACTACAGGCTCAGGTACTCATGACAACAAGCATTTTCAGTAGACTAGAGATTTCCAGTTTAGCAGTTGGTAAGCTCCACTTCTACGTGGAGCTATCAGATATTTAGAGCCTATATTTTGCTACGTATGTACATATATCAGAATGGGTATGTCGGGGCCCTGTCCTGACTAGTTATCAAATTATCAGAGGCATACTCTTTAGGGCTTCGTAGACTTAGTCTTGCTTCCATTGTAAAGTAGCCCAACGTGCCCTTTTGTTATCTATGTTTTAGTATGTTTCTTCATATAGGTTCTGCTGCTTATGAATCTACAACTTTGGCATGAGATTAGTAAGATATTTAGCAGGTGCTTCTGTATATCTTTGATATCTTTCCCTTTCTAATTAGGGTGTGACGGTCCAGCCTACCGACTGATATTTATCTATTCATTAGTACTTTCAATTACCCATATAGTGAAATTTGCCTATAATCGATCACATCCCGAGAATTCCTCTCTATATTGTATTTCATTGTTATTAGATTGTGTTGTAGCTGATTATTGCAAACAGAAACCTCTCATCTGACATTCGTGTCACCCCTTTAGACTTGTTTACATGTCTTTTTCGATAATTTCTATTCCTCTAACCATTTAGAACACATTTGTACTTTATAAGTGAATTTGAACACGTACCGCTCCCTGTGGGTTTGACCCCAACTCTTCGTTGGATTTTATACTGCTTAATGCTTGTTTGCACCTAGAATTGGATGAGGTGTGCTTGAAACGTTAATCAAAATGGCACCACTGCCGGGGAGTGATATTGTTTAAAATTCTTTTATTGAAGTTGAATTGTGATCTTTTTGGTTGTAGTTGAATCGACTTACTTTAGTTTTCGTTTTGTGTTTCTTATGTTGAACAAAGAAAGAGATGAGTGTGAATGGGAGTAATGGTAGCCAAGTGGGCCAGCAAGACGATATTGGGAACCTCAATGATGTAAATGACCCAAATGTGAATAACCCAATTCCATTGGGTGGTGTGGGTGCAATACGTCTACCTCCAATTGAAGGGACTATCGTATTCCATATCACTAGCACAATGCTACAGCTCCTCCAAATGAAAGGATTATATGGAGGATTGTCTCACGAAGACCCTCATGAGCATATTAGGAATTTCATGGACGTTTGTGGTCCGTTCTCATTCAAGAACGTATCACAAGAATCAGTTTGTCTCAGGTTGTTTCCTTTCTCCTTGATGGGTGAAGCTAGCAAATGTTTAGCTGAGTTGCCGAGGGATTCCATCACCTCTTGGAATAAGCTTACCGCAACATTCAATGTTAGATTCTTTCCTCCCATCAAGGATGATGACACTTAGGGATAATATCCAATGTTTTAAATGCTTGGAAGGTGAACCTATCCATGAGACGTGGTTGAGGTTTAAGAAGTTGGTGCTTCAATCATATATTGCAGCAGTACTTTTTTAGAAGCCTTGACTCGCTGAACAAAGGAGTAGCTGATCAACTTGTTCTCGGAAGCATAATGCAACAACCTTATGAAGTAGCGTCTCAGCTCCTTGATGGCATGAGAAAGATCAATAGGGCATGGTACACTCGTGAAGACCAAGTCTCTCATCTCACCTTTAGAATGACAAAAGAGCAGATAAAAAAGGATCAAGAGAGAGACCAAAACATGGCCAAAATGATGACCCAGCTGGATCTATTGGCAAAAAATGTGATGGGCAGTGGTATGAAGAGTGTTAATGATGTGGTTGTTGGTGGAGTGAACCCCGATAAAGTGCAATTTGAAGTGTTGTACAATGAGGAAGAGAACTTCCTAGCTAATTGAGGAGGAGGTTATCGAACAAACTATCCAAGGTCGGGTGGAAACCCAGGTTGGAATAGAGATGAGGGATGGAGAGACCATGACAGAGAATGATATGATTGTAAAGCCACTTGGAAGGAAAGAGAGGGTGAAAAGGACAGGTACATCCCACCCCATGAGCATCAAAAGCCCAAGGAATCTAAAAATGTCCGTATGAAAGACATGCTCTCACGTATTCTCAACAAAGTTAAAGGGTTGAACAAAGTATTGAAAAAGATGAAGGAGGATGTTTCTATACTTAATCAGACGGTCACCTTTCATTCCGTGTCAATCAAGCAGTTGGAGACCCAAATGGGTCAAATTTCTTCTTATTTGAATCCAAGGCCAAAAGGGGGCCTACCAGGTGATACCTTGGCAATCCCAAAAAATGATCCATAAATTGGTATTTTTGTCATGCCACGACGTTAACTAAGGCACTTCTTGGGAGGTAACCCAAGTTTTTAATACTTTAGTTTTTTATTTTGAATAACGGGTGTTGATTGTACAGGTTGAAAAGTGAAAAGTGTTGGAAAATAGGTAGTTTGGCGAGCCAAAGTCCAGTCAGCAATCCCAGACTTGGACCGCCATTGGAACCACCAAGCTTAAGGGGGAACTCTGTAAAACTCGGTGGGCTACATGCACACTCGGCTACTCGCCAACCAGGTCGGCGAGTCCGATTTTGTCCGCCGTTTGAACACCCAAATTGTTGGGAGTCCTGTAAAACACGGTGCGGTAAAATACCACTTGGCACATCGCCGAGTGGTTTGGCGAGCACGAATTACTCCACCGAAGGTGCTGCGAACTAAAAGGTTTTAAAGGCAAAATGGTTTAAAATTTCAAAATCCTTCAACTTCTCCCATTTTCAACCCCGTACTCTCACTCCTCGCTTTACATCTTTCATATTTTCTTGTTTTTTCCTTTGTATCTTGTGAATTCTTTGCTCGGACTGTGAAACTTTGCCACCTAGATTTACATCTCTTCTTTTCGGCATTAAGGTTCATTTTCTGAACCCCATACTTTTATTGTGTTGTTGAAATTGAATTCCATAGGTAAATTGGTGTTGATTGTTGTTGGGTAGCATGTTTCAATTGTGTTTAAGTATTGGATTGCTTGTAAATTTTTAAAATTAATGCCTATTTGCCTTAAATTGATTGATTATCGTGTTCTTGCTTGTAAATTCGAGTCTAAATTATTGGGTTGCGGTGTTTATGCATTGTGTCTAGTGGGGTGAAGTCTAAGTAACCCCAAATTGTGCTAAATTAAGTAATTTACCCAATGATGGAGCGTTTGACATCATTCTTAAGGGAAAAAGTCATCAAATGGCCGATTTTGGCCAAATCGGAGGAAGTCTGAGTACTGCGAGGGTATGGGTAGTATGGCTCTAACCTTAATTTGATGGTTTATGTGTTTATTTTTAATTCGGGGGCTGCGGGCTTGATTTTGAGAAATGGGGTTGAAAACTAGCACGTTGGGCCGTTTGGTGAGCTAAGTCGAGGTCGCCGAGTGGTTCGGCTGTTCGCCAAAGTCACCCACAGATCGCCCTTAATTTCAAAAATTGGTTGAGTTTGTTCTGTAACTTTCGGCGAGATGCCTGAGCTTGCCGAGTTCACTCGGAGACTCGGCAAAATGTCTTCTTGATCGCCCTTCTGCGCCCCTAAACCCTTTTAATACACTGTAACTTTTGACGAGTCACTTCTAGCTCGCCGATTGGTGTTGGTAATTCACTTAATGGCCTTGAACATCACTGAATTGTCTTAAATGTTTGAAAATTGTATGTTGGTACTTTCGGTGATCCCGATCTGGCTCGCCAAAGCAACTCGGTTCTGCAAGTAAATTTCTGCATTTTCTGGAACTTTTCTAAGTGTTTCGCCATTGTTTTGCAGGTATGGCTAGACCCAAATTATCAGGAAGATACATGCCGCCCCGCAAGCGGGCAGGAGGAGTAGTTATAAATGAGGATGCAGCTGCATCCAGAGTACATGCATCCAAACTCCCTACAAAGGAAGGAAAAGGTAAAGGAAAGGGCAAGGCATCTGTGGTGGAGTCACTGGAGGCCAGCTCCGACAGTGACGGAGTCTACGAGACTCACCTAACCTCATCAGACAGTGAGGAGATCCCCAGGATTCTTAGGCTTCCATCTCTGAGCCTGAGGATGACCAACTTTGACAAGCACGAAGAGAAGAGCTTCGCTCCAAGGGAATGCATGATCTATCCAGGATATCAGTACCTTAGACTCCAGCTCCAGCACAGACTGTGGTCCCGGCACCACCGGTTTAGGATCCTCCTCCCCGGTCTCTCAATAGACTAAAGGCCGAGGGACTGAGGACTCTTATTGAGGAGAAGAGATTGTCCACAAATGGTATGGTGGACAGGTACCCAGAGATATGGAGCACCCTCAAGTCTCACAAATTTAAGATTTTCACTAAACCTTGGGGACCCTACATTTCTAATTGGGTCTGGGTGTTCTACTAGTCCTACGGAGACTTGGTGCCACAAGGGAAGAGGAAGGCCAGTGCCTTCAAACAAGTTGATTATGTGATTATCCTAGGCAAGAAGGTGAAATGTGATAGTGAGGACATAAATGTTGTTCTGGGATGTACTTATAACTTCATGCATGACTACCAGAAAATAATCCGGACACAGACTCTAGATGACTTAAAAGGTTGGCTGGCTCCTCTTCTTTCTTACAGCACCCCAAGGTCGATTGATACTGAAGTGCCAATAGAGAAGAAGGACCTCAATGTGATGGCGGATATTGATTCGAGTTTATTAGCAGCATGATCATGTCGTCCCAGAACGAGTCTATCTTCTGCTACCCAAAGGCGGCCTGACTGGGATCTATTATTTCTAGGAAGAGCCTCAATCTAGGTTTGATCATTGAGTAGGAGATGGCCATGAGGGCCAAACAGGGCTTGACATATCTTCCATTGCTGATGTTGATCACCAAGCTGTGTAGACGGACCCATGTTCCTCGAGATAAGAAGATGGATGTAGAGGTGACACGCACCTCCTCTATTGACATTCGGCGTATTGAGGTCGAGTACCATAAGGATGAGGCTGAGAGGAGGAGGGCAGCCCCAGTGGACACTTCCTCGGGAACATATATTGATATGATACCTGTAGAGGCAGTCATGCCTACTCCGTCCACTGGGCCTTCATGTACTTCTAGCTCTACTCCTTCAGAGACCCCGACTACTTCTGCTGCTCCCCACCCCATAGATCTACTGCTGGTACTACTACCTCCAAGCCTCCGATCACCTGGGTCATGCTACTCAAGATGGGGCACTTAGACCATTTTGATGATGTGCGTACATCCCGGCTAGAGGCTGTGGTTCCCGGGAAGATTGAGATAGCTCTTGCTACTACATTGACGCCTATCATGACTTCTATTGATGCCCTCACAATGAGGATAGAGGTGTGTGAGAGAGCCCGGGGAGCTACTCATGAGATGACGACCTTAAAGGTTGAGATTGTTGAGTTGAGAAAGGATGTGGACCAGCTGAAGTCCACTGATATGTCCTTAATATTTGGGACTGTGGAAATCTCGGATGGCCCGAGCACCGATATTCTAGTTCATTCTAATATGCCTTAAGCTACCACTGGAGATGAGGTTAGAGCTGATGATGCTGCTGCAGAGTCCGAGGCTGTGACTGGTAAGGAGCATCTTGGTGTTCAGGATGAGACCGTTTTTTAGGGCCTGATTGACTTAGAGGAGGCTATGGTAGATTCAGTTGTTCAGGCCTCCTTGAGGGACACTTCAATGGAAGACTACAGTGGAGCCAAGGTTAATGAGACACCGGGCACTAATGCCCAGACAGATGGAGTGACTGACATGCAGACTTCACCCAGGCTTAGCCTGGCAAGATGATTTTTCCCCTCCCTCTCTATTACTTTGTATACACTATTTTTATTTTAGTTGCATTTGAGGAGAACTGCATATTTTGTTTGGTGGGGTGAGGTATTTTCATACCTACCTCTTGTGATATTGCTTTTGTTTTGATGATATGTTTTGTGAATATTGGGCTTATTTGGTTTATTTATATATCTGGGTTTTGATATTTTGGATGTTTTAGATTGTAGCCTATTTTTTTTGAATAAAAATGGTTTTGAACCTAATTTTAAAATTTTGTCACCTCTTTTGTGTGTGATAGTGGTTGTTCTTGTGCGAATTTGAGTGTCTGTTATGATCAATACTGATGACTTGAATAGTGCTTAATTGAACAAAATGAATGTGTGGCTACGACGAGGCAAACTAAGTTACATAGGCAATATGTGAACTTTTAGCATCTCGTTGTGACTAGCCGATTGTCGAATGAGTCTCTTGTAATGAACATTGCATGCTAGCTAGAGAGTGTGGAGTCTTGTTTGATATTGGTACCAATGCCTTGTGTGGTGAGGTCGTCTTGAACATTGCATTTGATGACACCTAGAACTTGCCTCGTTGGTTCGATTGATTGAGTGAAGTGAAAAATTGAAATGATCTTAGGCATGAATTTTGAAGAGTGAGCCAAATTTGACAATATACCTCTTTGTAGCTAACCTTTTGAGATGTGTGAACCTAGTTTGGAACCTTTTAAGCCTATCCTTTTCTTTGAAGAAACTTGAGTGACTTTGACCTCTTTATCCCTTCACCCTTAATCTTCATGAAGTTTTTGTTTGTTTGAATAGCACACTTAGGCCAAAAACCTAAGTTGGGGGTGTGGTGAAAAAGAAGGAAGGTCAAGAAATGTGAATAGATCCCCCTTTGATGGACTGTTTTGAAAAAGATGGACCCCTCCATTTAAAAAAAGAGAGAAAAGAAAAAGAAAAGAAGAAAGAAAACAAAAATACTGAAAAAGAGCAAAAATTATGAAATAAAGTGTGTGAACATATGAAAAATGGGGTATTCGGTGATTCATGTCTAGTCGAATAATAGAGTGGAGTTTAAACATGTTTGAATGTGAAGGCGAAGGATAAAGAGTGATTTTCAGGCCATACTTCATGAAGGTAGAAGCCACTAAGCCTAAATGACCATACCTTTACACTCAGCCCCATTAAAAGCCTTAAAAAGACCTTTGTGATCTTTAGTGAGCTGAAACGAATGTTGATTGGAAAATAAGGGCAAGCGTATGGGTGAAGTCATGCAAGTGTTCGTCTTTTTTAGTGTAAGAGTTGTATGTGATTCCGGGACTTTCAACTCTTGAGATATTTTGTGTGATTATGGAATCATCTTTGTTGTGACGGCATTTAAGTACCTTTGTTGAGCTCGAACTTGCATTTGAAGCAAGTATTGTGAACTTAAGCATCTTTGATAATGGTGAGTCACAATTTGAATCTTTGAGTGAACAATTGTGCATTGTATGTGTACTTTTAACCTTTTGTGTGCATTCATGTTGAGTCTTATGCAGTACTATTTGAGACATCCTTATTGAATTGCTCATCTTGAGTTTTACTTGAGGAGGATAAGCAAAAGTTTAAGTTAGGGGTGTTGATGAGTACGAGATTTGGACTCATTTAGGGATTTGTTTTGATAGTTTTAGTGTCCTCTAATGCCTAATTTGTGCTACAAACTGATGTCAAAGCCTTGATTTCTAGGTATGTGAGCTAAAGAGCAAGGTAAGGACACTAATAGGCAAAAAGGAACATAACAAGCTGAAGAAGTGAAGAAAGGCGATCCTGGTGATTGCCAAGGTCACTCGGTGAACCGCCGAGTGGCTCTTCAGACAGCCTAAAGTTCCACTGTACCAACCCTTAGGGAAGAGACCAAGTCGGCGATAGAAATGGGCAGTCGGCGAATCGCCTATTGTTTCCGCGATGACAAAATAGATCGCACAAAGTTACAGGACTTGGGATGCTGAGAACCAATGCAAAATGGCGATGGAAGTGATCAAAGAGCGGATTGTCGAACCACTCGGCGAGCCCGACTTACCTCGCCTAATGGCTTTTCAGGCCAAATTTTAGGCAACTATAAATTGAATTTTGAACTGGAAATTTGGTATCTTGCTATCATTGAGTAAAGTTACCTATTGGGTTTTAGAGTTCCATTGTAGACTTTGAAGCTTTTTGGAGGCTTAAACTTGAAGATTTACAAGTGGGCTTTTGAATTTACTCTTTGGAAAACATTGTAAAGGCTTGGAGACTATTACACAGCTAATGGATAATCGAGTTGGT
Organism: Solanum tuberosum; assembly: GCF_000226075.1. Classification (NCBI taxonomy): domain Eukaryota; kingdom Viridiplantae; phylum Streptophyta; class Magnoliopsida; order Solanales; family Solanaceae; genus Solanum; species Solanum tuberosum. Next base: position 2,485,552 of record NW_006238935.1, on the reverse strand, counting down.
AATTGTTTTTATCTTTTATAATGTTTAGCTAAAACCCAAATTCTTAGGGTGTGATTATGTGATTATGGGTTGAATTAGCTTATGGTTATTGATTATTACTAATTTAAATGATATATTGAAGTGGGTTTAATCTTTATTTGTGTTTAAATCTATGAATTGTAGTTGCAAATGCAGTTCTAACATTGAGTTCTTATCTTTCTTGAGAGAGAGGATTTTGAACCAAATCCTTTGATTAATGGTTTGTAGGCATTGGATTTATATGGGTTCAGCTCGAGAGAGTGAATCCTAAACCTAATATTACCCATCTTGTTCAAGAGAGATGGTGTATTAAGGTTGTGGGTTGTTCTAATTTGCTAAGCTTGTTGATGTTCGAAAGAAATCACTTGAATCAAAGTAGTTGTTCGAGAGAAAGCTATTTAAATCATAGTCCAACCTACCCACTGATATTTAGCTATTCATTAGTAGTTTCAATTACCCATATAGTGAAATTTGTCTATAATCGTTCACATCCTGGGAATTCCTCTCTATATTGTATTTCTTTGTTATTTGATTGTGTTATAGCTGATAATTGCAAACCAAAACCCCCCATCTGACATTCGTTGTCACCCCTTAGGACTTGGTTACATGTCTTTTTCGATAATTTCTATTTCTATAACTATTTAGACCACATTTGTACTTCATAACTGAATTGAACACGTACCGCTCCCTGTGGGCTTGACCCCAACTCTTCATTGGGTTTTATACTTCTTAACGATCGTTTGCACCTAGAATTGGATTAACTGTGCTTGAAACGTTAATCACATCCTGATTCTCATGTCAGCCACCATCTCCGGAGAATAATGGGATAACTGAGTGAACTTGAGGCTATACTCATGCACACTCATGAACTCCAATTTCAGATTCTAAAAGCTCCTAACCTTTGCTTCCCTTAGCTCGCAGGGTAGAAGCACCCTAAGAAGGCACTTTCAAAAATAGCCTAACTCAAAAGTGATGCCCTTTCAACCTTGCTCTTCTTCCATTGGTCATGCCAGATCCTAGCAACACCTTTGGGTTGGTATGAAGGTAACTCCACATGCTTTGCATTGGCAACACGCATAACTTAAAACACCTTCTGGAGTTCTTCCACAAAGTTTTTCGGATCCTCAGTGATGCTCGATCTTGTGAACTCTAGGGGATTCATCCTCATAAATTCTCGGATTCTGGATGTATCAGCCACATCCAGACGAACCCCTCTTTGTTGACCAACCTGATTTATCACAACCTGAGTCAACATCTGAATAGCATTCCTGAACTCAGCATTGGTGACATCTCCTTGAAGGGGTTGTACGTCTGGTGAATTAGGAACCTCTGGGCCTTGCGGGTTAACATTCCTTCTAGAAGGACATCTTTGAACAACTTTTTGTGGAAGCGTGATTTTAAAAGATACGCCCAAACATGAATTAGAAGAAACTTTTATAGTGTTGAACTCTACCGCACGAAAAAGAGTAATAAGAAGTGAAATGTTTCCTAAATGTCGTAGGATCCTAATTATTGATGTGGTGTGCATCACACCGATAACAAGGACTCAACATGTCTTTAGAGACACCCTAGGAATCTTGAACTTTTTGCTCAAATACCAAGTTTGTCATGCTCCGAACCTACACCCTGGACGTGGCCGACACTCAAGAACCATCGATGGTCCAAAAGCGAACTCTTGGCCTGGCTGAATACTTAGTGGAACACTTACTCAAGAAAAAAAGGGACTCCAAGTGCATAATTAAATTCAACATGCCTCAAGAAAAACTTAACTCAATGAATATCTTGAAATACTTAAATAAACATAAGAAATCATCTCTAGGTCTTAAAACATCAACAAAAGAAATAGTAAGAGACTCCTCAAATCCTAACAATCTATGAAGCCTCTAAGTACTAAGATAGATGTCGAGACAGGACCCCCGACAACTTAAAAAAATAGGAATTAACTGTTAATCCCTCCCAAAAGTAAGGAGGGTCACCAAAGCTAGCTAGAGTACAAATGGTATTATTGAATCACCTATTGATGACCCTGAACACTTGTATCTGCAACATAAAAAGATGCAGGTCAAATTACGTCAGCACATTGAATGTTTGAGCATGTAAGGGGGAAACTAAAAGCATAGACAACTGAACTGATAAGGCAGGAAAACATACTCACCTCAACTAAACTCCAGTACAAAAGCAACAATGATAGATTTATTATTTAAAACATTATAAAATAGTATATATAAACTCAATAAGGTTCAAAAATACAATAAAATACTCTTTACTCTTAATTGGGCGACTCTCTAACCGAAAACCATCACTATGAGCTGCTTGATGATACAACATCTCGCTAATACTGCCAGAACTATCTTATACCTTGTCGCAGTATAGAACACCTCAACTAAGTGGATCCATTTAGCTATGCTTAAAATAAATAAGGAGTCATCGAAAAAGTACAATCTTTTACCCATATTGGATAAATGGTTTGTGAGGAATGTGAGTTGTCTGAACTCATCCCCATATTGATTCTTAAAACTACTCCCAATAATATATAAACTCATGCTCAAATGAATAAAACATAACTCTTTCTCAATTTGAGGTAATTGCTCAAAAGATCCTCTTAAAAGAGGTAATACTCTGAAGCTTCTCTAAACTCATAAACTCATAAACTCATAAACTCATAAACTCATTTAGAAATTAATGTTTCCCTCTTTTAAATATAAAAGTGTTACACTTGGGAATACTTAGTTCTCTAATACTCATTTTTCAATCATGAATGCAACTCTCCTCATTCTCATACTCACTTCCTCATTAGTTCAAAACTATACTCAATTGAAAAAGAATTCTCAAAATGACCTCTTGAACATTCCTCTTAACCTTAGTTTAATTTGAAATGTAAATTAAGACATGTGATTAGTACATGTAGGATCTCTCAAGGATTAATAAAGATTTTAAGATTTAATATAAAAAAGAGAACATACACACGATTCGAAAGAACACATACAAAATTAAGGACTGAAAAGAAAAGGACCAGGCGACCCTGGCGCCCTGTGCGCCAGTCCCTAAACTACTAGCCAGGCTTTGGGAGTAACTGATGGTGTGGTGCGCCAGGTCCCAAACTATTTACAAGTTTTTCGGGCGCTATGACATGTGCGCCACCCCACACCCATCCTAGAATTTTTGATGAATTTTCCTTCTTAATTTTGGGTCCTAACTTATCTAGAATCGAGCAATTTCTTCCAAACTCTCTTTGATTCACAAACCCAACATGAATCCATCATAATTTCACATAAAATCTATCAATATTCACAACTCATACTCAATATCCTCAAGTCAAGAAACTCAGAACCTCCATTGTTAGAGAATGGAGTTAAGATTAAGAACTACTCAAGAATCATCTTAATAAATGATTTCATGGACTAATTCATGTATGAAGTATACGTGTGGTGTGAGGAAGATGAGTCCTACACTATGAGAAGCTTACATACTTGGAAAGAACAATGTTCTTGGCGAAATCCTCAGTTCTTGAAAGAACGCTTGAAACTCTACCCTTTTCTCCTCTTGAAACTTTGCTCTAAATACCTATGCATTTAGAAACATGGAAAAGTGGTCTAAATCTGATCAGACCCTTAACTAGGGTGATAAAAACGTTTTAGGCCTAGTGTGAAAAGGAAAAGACAAAAATACCCCTTCCTTAAATAGATGAAAAGCCTTAACTAGAGAGGCTTCACTCAAATGGCCATAACATTATTTTCCGGGCTCAAAATTTAGCAAACTTGGCAGTGTTGGAAAGAGGACTCAAAGTCCTTCGATATGAAAGGTCATGGACCACCTAAATCATTATGTGCTAAAGTATATGTTCGATTGAAGTTGACCCAAAAAGTAAAAACTGATGGTTAACTTGTACGAACTTCTAGTTAGTTCTTTCGAACTCGAGGTGTTATAGAATATTTGACTGAAATAAATTGTGTGGCTTTAGATGCTGTCCGGAAGGAGAAGCTTCAAGTCTTGTAGTGAGTAGTTGATTGAATTAAGGCAAGTGGTCTCTTCAACCTTGTAATCTAGTAGAATTCGTGCATTTCCCTTCATTGTGTGTATGTTGAAGTAATGGGAATGAGGTGAAGGGTTCATTGTTCCACTTGATAAGTCTTAATGAATAAAAAAGGAATTAAAAAAAAGGCAACGTGTTGATCATAATGTTTTGTGAATTGCCTTATTGTGGCCTCTATTTCATTGATTGATGAAATGCTTTGATGGCATGAATGTGGACTTGAATTTTTTGAATTGCTTTAATTGTTGTCTCGTCCTCATGGTGTGAATTTGTTTATGTGCACTGATTGTTGTACACCATGATGAGACATGTGATATAAAATCGATGGGAAATGGTTCTGGCAAACGATATGAAATAAAGCCGAAGGGAAATGGTTTCGGCTAGTGATATGATATAAAGCCGATGGGAAATGGTTCTGTCTAGTGATAATGTAATGAAGGGAGATGGTTCTAATAAGTGATGTCATATAAAGCCGATGGAAAATGGTTTCGGCTAGTGATATTGTGTCGAAGGGAAATGGATCTGGCAAGATTTCGATTATTGTGATTTGTTCTTTATGATTGACCTACTTGTTAAATGTGATTGATACACTTGTTACTTGTGATTAATCTACTTGACACTGGAGATTGACTTTTTGTGACTATTGGACTTTGGTTGTTGTGCCTTGTGAGTTATATGTTATAGAATTGTTAGGTCGGACTGATTTCTATGAAAGTTGTAGTTTGAGGAGGTTCGATTGGGGATGAAAGGAGTATTTGATTTCTAGCTAGTTTGCCTTGTTTATTAGGTTGATTGTTGGGTACCATGTTGGTTAGTACTCACTTATGCTTCTATACTTCTATAGGTTCAATGCCCGGTCATGTGTGATAGCTATTTTTCTTCTATTATTGAGGCTTGTCAAATGAATGTTGAGAGGTAGTTTCTTGTCATCCCGATGGACCCTGTAGTTATTTACTTTAAGCTTTGTTTTATTTGAGAAACAAAGATTAAGACTTGTACTTTTTTTTCTATAACACCCCAAAATATTTGAGCTAAGACGTGAACCATTCTTCGTGTGTGAATAAGATTTTACTTAAAATAAATAAATTTTCTTAGGTGTTAAGGTCATTAGATGTAGCACCTCAAGTTCCAAAACGAACTGAAGAGAAATTCATTCAAGTCATCCGTAAGTTCTTTTAAATTTTGGGTCAACTTTAAACGACCATACCTTTTAGCACATAACGAGTTAGGTTTCCCATAAGGCATCAAATTGAAGACCTTTGAGTCCTCTTTCCAACGCCACCAAGTTTTCTAATATTCGAGTTCGTATCAAGGAGATATACCAGTTTGAGTGCAGCCTCTCCAATTAAGGATTTTCCATCCGAACTAAGGAGGGGTATTTTTGTCTTTTCCTTACCCCCACTTAGTCTAAGCGTAAAATAACCCCGAAGTGCCGGTGTAAACTGATTAGAATCAGTTTAATTCACCCCCAAAACATTTAGGGCTTTAGAGAGAAGATTCAACAAGAGAAAAAGTTTAAGGTTTCAGGCGTTCATCTTAAATTTCACCAAGAACCTAGTTCTTTGAGGTATGTAAGTTCTCATAGTGTTGGGTTTTTTCACCCACACTCTAATCATGTGATATTTATCCCTAATTTCATTCTTTGAGGTTGAATGATTTGAGTTCTTGAGGAGTTCATGACGTTTTTTCTTCATTCTTTTACAATGGAGTCTTGTTGAGTTCTTGAGGAGAGGATCTTGCGAATGAGGGTTGTTTGTGAGGGATTTTTTAGTGGATTTTTGTTTACTTGTGTTGGGTTAATGAATCTAAGGGAGTTTGGAAGAAATCAATCTATTCTAGGCGAGTTAGGGCCAAAAATGGAAGAAGAAGATTTGTCAGGTTTCTAGGTTTGGGTTGGAGCGATGCGCCCCAATAGCGCTAGGGGGCCTTGCACGACACACCAGCAGTGCGCCCAAGCAGAACTCCGATAAATATGGGTCTGGCGCGACGCGCCAGCAGTACACCTAATCAGACCCCAGTAAATAGGGGTCTGGCTTGACGTGCCAAAATGCGCCCAATAAGACCCCCAGCAAATGAAGGACTCGTGCGACGCGCCAGCAGTGCGCCCAATCAAACCCCCAGTAAATAAAGGCCTGGGCCGACGTGCTAAAAGTGTTCCCAATGAGACCCCCAGTAAATGGAGGCTTGGCATGCTTAGTGAACCTGGAGCGTCAGGCCACTTTCTTTCTCTGTTCTTCGTTCCGAATTTGTTCTTTCAAAACGTATCTTCGGTCTCTTCCTAATTTTAGCTATCCAAACTACATCTAATCATTGAAAAATCCTATATATCCTAATCATGACTCTTGAATTCATAATTCATATTCAAATTCAAGGTAGAGTTAGGAGTAAAGTTAGAGAAAGTCGTTTGAGTCTTTACGAGAAATCTTCTACAATTATTTATAACTTGTTTCAAGACTTGAGTAAATGAGTATGAGGATGAGAAAAGTTGTATTCATGAGTCTATATTTTAATTGATAACTTTGAGTCCAGTCGTTCATGCCCATAATTCCGCATGAACTCCATAAATTGAGTATCCTTGAAAGGAGAAATATCGTTGAGTTATGAGTTTCGAGTTCTTGGGTCCTTGAGTTCTGAGTACTGAGTTTCCTTATTGGTATTAAGATCCCTGATTTGAGTTATTCATTTCCATAATTGCACATGAACCCTATGATTTGAGTTATAAATTTTGAGAAGTTTTTTAAACCCAACACTAGAGTTCTTAACCTGAGTTTTCAAAAAGTAAAGTTGAGCTTTGAGAAAAGAGTTTCTAAAACATGATTAGTATAACAATCGAGTATGTAGTCAATGTATGAGTAGTATGGCATCTAGATATAACATCAATGTTTATGCAGTATGACTTCCCGGGTCATCAATGATCATATTAAAATATGATTTTGATATGGTTTTGAGAAAGAGTTTTCAAGCATGAATTGAGTAAGAGTACAAGACGACTATGTATTCCCAGAGGTATCAATTTTTACATTGATAAAAGAGAAACTAATATTTCTAAATGAATTATGAGTTCAAAAGATATTTCAAGAGCAATTACCTATTTTAAGAGGGTAGTTTGGACAATTATATAAGACTAGAGGAAGAGTAATGTTTTGAAACATATTAGCATGAGTATATATATACTGGGAGTAGTATTCAGCACTGATATGGGCAGGAGTTTAGACAACTCAAAGTCCTCATAAACCATGTATGTCAAAATGGGTAAAGGGTCATACTTTTTAAATAATTCCTTATTTCTTTATAAGCATAGCTTAGTGGATCCATTTAGTTGAGGATGTCTTATACTCCGGCAAGGTATAGGATAGTTTTGGCATCGTGGGTGAGACGTTGTATCATCAAGTAGCTCATAGTTATAGTTTTCGGTTAGAGAATATCCCAAATAAAGTTATTATTGTATCCTTACATACAATTGAATTATTAGTGTATTCTTACATAAAATTGAGTTATTATTGTATCCTTACATACAATTGAGTTATTTGTGTATTCTTACATAAAATTGAGTTATTATTGTATTTTTACATACAATTGAGTTATTATCTACTATTTAAAAAGTTTTCCATATATTGAATCTTTTATTGTTATTTTATCCTTGAGTTGAGTATCCTTAAGTTGAGTATCTTTGAGTTGAGTACCTTTGTGTTGAGTCGAGTATCTTTGAGTTGAGTATTTTTAAGTTGATTATCTTTGAGTTGAGTATTCTTGAGTTGAGCCGAGTTGAGTGAGATAAGATGCAGTAAGTATGTTCCTTTTTTATACATTCAAGCTTATGTTTATGCTTTAGAATTCCCCTTACATGCTCATACATTCAATGTACTGACGTCCTTTGGCCTGCATATTTTTATGATGCAAATACAAGTATTCAGGGTCATCAACAAACACTCTGTTGATACCACTTGCAGTTCCAGTTAGCTTTGGGGAGCCTCGTTGCTTCCAGAGGATTTCACTTTTACTTTCAGTTTGTTAGGATGTCGTGGGTCTTGTCCCAATAATCCCTTTGTAGTAGTAGAGTCTTCATAGATAGTTTAAAGGTCGAAGAGTCTATCATCATTTCCTTTGTTGTTGGAATGTTTTGAGGTTATGAGACATTTAACTAATACTTGTTAAATTATTTTCAGACAATTATTGGAGTTTAGTTTAAATTGAGTTTTAAAGTTATTTATGCATTTGGAGTTCCTTTTTGCTTGAGTAAGTCTTTCGCTGAGTAATGATCCAGGCCAAGGGTTCTCTTGGGAACCATCAATGGTTCTCGAGTGCCGGCCACGTCCAGGGTGTAGGCTTGGGGAGTGACAAACTTGGTATCAAAGCATAGAGTTCAAGTGTCCTAGGGTGTCTATGTATTCGTGTCAATAGGATCTTATTTATGGTTGTTAGGGTCCCACTTCTATAAATGAGGGACTATAGACATTTAAGAAAAATTTCCCTTCTTTCATACTCTAAATCATGCAGTAGAACTATGTCATAAGGAATTTATTCTAACTTGTGGGTTCTCATATCCATTCTACTACCCCTCACTCTAAATGTGGTTGTAAAGTAAAGCTCAAGATCCTTATGGATGAGTTATTCTTAGAAAAAGTCTTGAGGAAGTCATGAGATTGTAGAGGGGCTTAAGAGGAGCATGTGAGTGAGTTAACCATTGAGATTCAAAAGAATGCACTCATATTCATATGACTTGTGCGTTTGAGCTGAAAACGAGATGTACTCTCATCATTAAACTTTGTTTCAGCTGAGATCCTTATGAGGAAGTGTGTTGTAGATCTTGGGTAGCGGTTTCACCCGAAAGGATAATATGAGTTACGACATTAGAAACAGTGGTAGTAGAAGCGCCCGGAGTTAGAGAAAATCATGCAGAGGCATAGTAATTTGTGAAAGGGAGATATAGATGGGGGCAGATTATGTTATTGCAATCATGCACCCAGTTAGTTATAAATGATGAGTTTCCTTTATGAGTAGAGTAAGGAAAAATAATGTTGTAGAGAGTTTGGGATGGAAGGTAGAGGAATAGTTACTAGTCAGGATGAGTTAGAGTATATTTTAACCAGAATAAAGTTGATGTCGATGTGCCATCGTGTTAGAAAAGACTAAATATGTGTGGAATCAGAGAGCAGAGTATTCATGAGGAAATAAACCCAAGCTAGGCTTATGCATTTTGAAAGGGGAACCCCATGGTATTCATAGGATGATAGAACTATTTGAGAGATAATGCATAGTAAGTGAGTAAATAGTAATTATGTTATGAAATGGAAGGTGAAGGTAATATGTAGGTAGGTACACAGAGAGCTAAAGATTGACTACTCATCACGAGATCTTAGTGGGTGAGTGGTTCTTGACTTTTCTGGTAGTCACAAGTAGTATAAGATGTGAGAAATTATTTTGATATTCGTGTTTGGAAATAGATACTAAGCTTGAATTCGAGATGAGTGGCGTGATCAAAAGATGGCAACATGAGGGTGACAGTGTTGGTTTTGCGATTTGATCTAGTAGGCTTGACCTGAAATAGGTGAGGAAATAAAAGGGGTACTTTTCAATGAAAATGTGGTATTACGACCTATAGAGGAAAGAAATGAAGGTAAAGCAGTAAAAGGTGCACCTGAAATTTTATGTGGCCAGATGAGGTCCCAATTGAGATTATACTTTTACATGTGTGCCTAGATAGTATAATTGAGCTGCCAATATGGGATAGGTTGGTGCAAGTGTAATTTTTCTTAAAAGAGTTAGATGAAGCAGCCTTAGAAGTCAGTGAGAAGAGACTAAGAGAAGCATCTTAAAAAGAGGTCTTATTACCTGCTTGTTGAGAGTTAGGTAGTCACGAAATAAACTTTTCCCAAGTGCTAAAGTAAAGGTTGGATGTAGACCAGTTTAGAGATGAAGGAATAGGTCCATATCTTTCAAGTGTCAACTTTAGACCTAAGGGGGAGATTATAAGATAAGAAACCAAGTCAAGTGTTGAGAATCAGATAGTAATGTGTTGAGGAAGAGTTAATGTGGCATATCAACCCATTCATACTCTAGAGTATTCCTCGAAGTCATGACATTTCAAAATCTTGTTGATGTTTCTAATATTAGGATTGTGTTCATGGCATATACTCATACACTTTAGAGAGATTCACATCTATACTTAATTCCCAGAATAAGGGGCAAGGACTTTATCTTATTGATCTTTTACCCTGAATATTTTCAGTGATTCTTTAGTAGTTGGGTGATGCAAGAAAAAGAGAAGGTTAATGCTTTTATCGTGATAGTGATGGTGTAATAATTCCATCTAAGGTTATAAATGTGGAGGAAGTAGAGGATGAGGTTTTACTATGAGTAATAGTTAAATGAGAGCCCTTAGTTTGCTCCAAGTAGTAATGTGGAAAATTCTAGTTGGTATGGTAGAGATGATGAAAGAATGACAACTTCTTAAGAAGTTGGTTAGTAGGAGTCCATGGATTTTTTAGAGTACTAAGCTTGAATGTGGTGTTATTTAACATTTTATGGTTCTTGATATGAGCCCAAGGTTGGTTGAATGTGGTGGTAAGGAGTAAAATTCTTGGGATGATATTTCCAATAGAGGTATAGAACTCGAACCTTATGATTTTGGGTGGAATTGAGTTATGGTATTCCAAGTCATCTTTTTGATTCTCTAATCAAAAGAAAATGACTCTTTGCATTGGTCAATGAAAACAATGTACCACGTAAGGATTTAAAAGGTATGAGGCACTCCTGAATCACGTAGTTCTAACGCAGTCGTTTTTATCAACTTATAGTTAACATAAATTAGTGCTCGAAAAATCCTATCATTAATTATGCCTATGGTTTGCTTAAATTGTTCAATTTTATTAGTTATATCTAAGATGCAAATTTGCAACAATGGCTACGATATACACCGATTACAAATCATAAACGTGACATCGTCTTGTGTATCACATCTTTAATTTGAGCCTATTCATCTTGGTTAAACTAAAGGATATTTATATAATATAGTAAGAGCGTACCGTTAGACTGAAACCTTGCAAGAGAGGTCATGTACCCTTGTGGGAGCTATGAGTTGTAGCCAATAAGGCATGGTAACAAGGAAAGAAGAGCATAGTCGAGGAGTGTTGCTAAGCTTAACAGCTAGCAGTCATATTACCCCAGGCATAGTAATCCTATTTTTACTTCATGCCCAGACTTCCTTTGTTTCAGATAAGATAACTTCAGAGAGAGAGTGCCTATGTTCACAACAACATCATTCTTGACTTAGGTGTTATAGAAAGTTCCAACTCTTCGTATGAATCAGTTCAACCTATGTTAGTAGACAATTTCATGAGTCAGAGGAGATAGTAAGAGTAGCCTTATTCCATTTCCAGTCCAGCCGAAGGACGAATGATCCCAAGGGGGAGATAATGTAACACCCCAAAAATTTTTAGCCAAGACTCGAACCACTCTTCGTGTGTGAATAAGATTTTACCGAGAAATTTTAAATTTTCATAGGTGTTAAGGTCACTAGATGTAGCACCTCGAGTTCCAAAAATAAATGAAGAGAAATTCATTCAAGTCATCTGGAAGTTCTTTTAAGTTTTGGGTCAACTACAAATGACTATACCTTTTAGCACATAACGAGTTAGGTTGCCCATAAGGCATCAAATCGAAGATCTTTGAGTCCTCTTTCCAACGCTACGAGTTTGCTAAAATCCAAGTTTGTTTGAGGGAGATATACTTGTTTGAGTGCAGCCTCTTTAGTTAAGGCTTTTCCATCAAAACTAAGGAGGGGTATTTTGGTCTTTTCCTTACCCCCCCCCCCCACCTTAGTCTAAGAGTGAATGAACCCCACTTAAGGGTCTAAACTTATTAGAATCAGTTTCATTCACCCCCAAAATGTTTAGGACTTTAGAGAGAAGATTCAAAAGGAGAAAAAGTTCAAGGTTTCAAGCACTCATCCCAGATTTCACCAAGAACCTACTTATTTGAGGGATGTAAGTTCTCATAGTGTTGGGTTCATTCACCCACACTCCAATAATGTGATTTTTCTCCGTAATTTCATTCTTGAGGTTGAATGATTTGAGTTCTTGAGGTTTTTTTCTTAATTCTTTAATAATGGAGTCTTGTTGAGTTCTTGAGCTGAGGATCTTGCCAACGAGGGTTGTTCTTAAGGTACTTTTGTGAGGATTTTTGTTTAATTTTATTGGGTTAATTAATCTAAGGGATTTTGGAAGAAATCAAACGATTCTAGGTGAGTTAGACCTAAAAATTGAAGAAAAAGATTAGTCGGGTTTCTGGGTTTGGGCTGGGGCGGCGTGCCCCTATAGAGCTAGTTGTGCGCCCAATCAGACCCCAGTAAATAGGGGCCTGGTGCAATGCGCCAGCAGTGCTCCCAATCAGACCTCGAGTAAATGGAATCCTCCCATGACATGCTAGCAGTGCGCCTAATCACACACCTAGTAAATGGAATCCTCGCGCGACTTGTCAGCAGTTCACCTAATCAAACTCCTATTAAATAAAGGCCTCACATGACGCGCCAACAGTGCACCCAATCAGACCCCTAGTAAATGGAGGCCTGGCATGATGTGCCAACATCGCGCAATAAATGGAGGTCTGGCGTGACGCGCCAGTTGTGCCTCCAATGCGTCACGCCACTTTCTTTCTCTGTTCTTCATTCCAAATTCATTTTTTCAAAACGTATCTTCGGTCTCTTCCTAATTTTAACTATCAAAACTATATCTAATTATTGAGAAATCCTATATATCTGAATCATGACTCTTGAATTTATAATTCAAATTCAAGGTAGAGTTAAGAGTAAAGTTCAAGAAAGCCCTTTGAGTCTTTTCGAGAAGTCTTCTACAATTATTTATAACATGTTTCAAGAATTGAGTAAATAAGTATGAGGATGAAAATAGTTGTATTCATGGGTCTATATTGTGATTGAGATATTTGAGTCGAGTCGTTCATGCCCATAATTCCGCATGAACTCCATAAATTGAGTATCCTTGAGAGGAGAAATATCGGTGAATTATGAGTTTTAAGTTCTTGAGTCTTTGAATTCTTCAGTCTTGAGTTCTGAGCACTGAGTTTCCTTATTGCTATTAAGATCCCGGTGTTGAGTCGTTCATGTCGATAATTTCACATGAACCCTATGATTTGAGTTATAAATTTTAAGAAGTTTTTTAAAGCCAAAACTTGAGTTCTTAAACTCAGTTTGAGAAAGTAAAGATGAGTTTTGAGAAAAGAGTTTCTAAAACATGATTAGTATGGCAATTGAGTATGCCATCAATGTATGAGCAGTATGGTATAGATATACCATCAATGTTTATGCAGTATGACTTCCCAAGTCATCAATGATCATATTGAAATATAATTTTTATATGATTCTAAGAAAGAGTTTTCAAGTATAAATTGAGTAAGAGTATAAGGGGACTATGTATTCCCTGAGGTATCGATTTTTACATTGATAAAAGAGAAACTGATAGTTCTAAATTAGTTATGAGTTCAAAAGATATTTCAAAAGTGGTTACATCTTTTAAGAGGGTAGTTTGTGGAATTATCTCAAACCAGAGGAAGAGTTATATTTTTAAACACATGAGCATGAGTATATATTATTGGGAGTAGTAGTGAGCATAGATATGAGGACGAGTTCAAACAACTCAAAGCCCTTATAAACCATATATGCCAACATGGGTAAAGGGTCATACATTTTAGATGATTCCTTATTGATTTTAAAGCATAGGTTAGTGGATATACTTAGTTGAGGGTGTCCTATACTACGACAAGGTATAGGACAGTTGTGACAGCATGGGAGAGACGATGTATCATCACATAGATCATAGTAATGCTTGTCGATTAGAGAATCTCCCAAATATGAGTTATAATTGTATCCTTACAACAATTGAGTTATTATTGTATTCTTACATACAATTGAGTTATTATTTTATATTTACATACAATTGAGTTATTATCTACTATTTTAAAAGTTTTCCATATATTGCATCTTTTATTGTTGTTTTATCCTTGAGTTGAGTTGAATATCCTTGAGTTGAGTATCTTTGAATTGAGTATCCTTGATTTGAGTCGAGTATCTTTGAGTTGAGTATCTTTAAGTTGATTATATTTGAGTTGAGTATTCTTGAGTTGAGTGGAGTTGAGTGAGATGAGACAAGGTAAGTATGTTCCCTTTTTATCAATTCAAGCTTATGTTTATGCTTTAGAATTTCCCTTACATGCTCGCACATTCAATGTACTGACTTCATTTGGTCTGCATCTTTTTATGGTGCAGATACAAGTATTCAAGGTCATTAAAAGATGCTTCGTGGATACCACTTGCAATTCCAATTAGCTTTGATGAGCCTCCTTGCTTCCGGAGGGTTTCACTTTTACTTTAAGTTTGTTAGAATGTCGTGGATCTTGTCCCAGTAATCCTTCTGTAATAGTAGAGGCTTCATAGATAGTTTAAAGGCTGAAGAGTCTATCGTCATTTCCTTTGTTGTTGGAATGTTTTGAGGTCATGAGACATTTAACTAATACTTGTTAAATTATTTTCAGACAATTATTGGAGTTGAGTTTAAATTGAGTTTTAAAGTTATTTATGCATTTGGAGTTCCTTTTTGCTTGAGTAAGCCTTCCGCTGAGTAATGAGCCAGACCACTTTGATCTTGTTCTTGCTTTATCTTTTCACATTTCTTTGATTTCGTTGGCTTGAGGCTGACTTTTCTTGGTGGGAACAGACAAGTGTCATCACATTCATTTTGGGTGGTGATACATTCAGTTTTGGCGGCATCTAAAATAATGGTCATGAAATTATGTATTTGTGCACTTTGCTCTCTGATTTGGGTTAAATATATAGCCCAAATTAATTCATGAAAAATCTTATTAAAATATTTTATTTTATTTTATTTACATTAGGTATAATCATAATAAACAAAATATTATTCGGTAACTAAAAAAATTATACGGAAAACAGCAATTAACTTTTTTTTATATAATACGATGATATCTCTTACTTATATAATAAATATCATTACATCTGGGTTGGCCACATAACTCCTAACGTTATCTATTAGTTCTGAAATATTAGTCATACAACTTATTAAATTACAATAAGGTTGTGTAACCCTAATAGGAGATGTTTCTCCTTTATCTGCCTTTAGTCCCTTCAAAACAAACATAGGTGGAACTGTACATTCTTCAAAATATTTATCATCCTTTAGCCTTAGTCCTTCCCGAGTTAATAGGTCACCCACTATGTTTTGTTTCCTAAAATCATGCCTGATCCGGAGATCCTCCAGCTGGTGCGGCAACTCCCTACAATAAAAAAAAATTGAATAAGCTTCATTTCCAAATTCTATCATATTTATTACCTCCGTTGAATCTGTGGAGATCTCCCTCTCTTGAATGTTTAGGCTTTTTATCAGCTAGAGACCATGCAACATGGACATAACTTTTGCACCTCTAGCACTGCAAATGTTTATTTTGGAACAAACCCCCGCTACAAATTCTCAAATTTAATAGCATGATCCACCTCCATTGGTTAATGTTAAAGAGCCATCTATATTAATTTTATATCCATTTATGGACAGGTCCCATAGTATAATTTTAGGTTTAGTAGTTGTTATCTAATATATATGTATTCTACTAGAGAAATTATCCTTAAATAGGGAAAGAAGTAATGGGCAATGGTCTGAATGGGTTATAGGTAGGTGAAGGACTTGAGCATCAGGAAAACTCATTAGCCAGTCATTATTAGCAAGAAAGTAATCAAGTCATTGAAGTATGAGGCTATTTTTATTTTTGAATCTACTATTTAACCAAGTGTGACAATTAAATTTAAACCTCATATCAATAAATTAACCATAATTTATTACATCACAATAATCCTAGTACTAGAATGGTTGAGGGGGTTTCAGTCTAGATTGTCAACGTTATTTAGAAACTCATTAAAGTCCCCGCCTATTATCCATTTTCTAGAGTAGGTGTCCATATGTGTAAGAAGGTTATCCCCTAGATTTTTTTCTGAAGTAACTGTAGCAATTGGCATAAATATAACTAAATGGACAAAAATCATTGTTGTTGCTTACCTTGATCATTGCATGTATTTCTTGCCCAGTGATTGCAATTTCATCAAGCTCCAGCAGGTTATCATCCCACAGAACGACGATGCCACCAGAATTGCAGATTGTCGGGACCTCAATCATTTTGTTGAACGAAAAATTATCCAAGAGGACTTGGTGACTTTGCATTTTGGTTCCTAAAAAAACTACTAAGGGTGGTTTATGACAATCTGGTAAGGATCTAAAGTTTCTCCTAAAATCTTGACCATTACCTCATCTACAGTTCCATAATATTAAACTCATTGATTTGTTTAGGCTGGGTGGGTTACTACAAGAGTATTCTCTCTGGTCATTGTTGACACATTTGGATTGTTATTCATTATTGGGTTCATTACTAGTATATAGTTTCCTATGTCGGGGTTGAAAGGGGTCATGATATCTATCAAGATTTTTGATATATTTGATGGACACACAAGAATGAATTTTTTGTCGAACTTCTCTTGGTAAACCATTACTTTCGTTTCCTTTAGAACAGTTATTTTTGTTCTTTCTTCTCTCATTATCTTTAGCTCTTCTTCCATTTCTTGAGTGTTGGCATTCTCTGGTTGTACTAAGACTAAATTTATTGGAAGAGGAAGTCGGGATGTGGTTGGTATGTTGCTTGGCACCTGGTCTCTTGTGCTACCCATCAAGCCTGATGGAATTATAGCTAGGAAGAAAGGATATCCTTGAGAAAGACCCTGGCTCATCCAATGATGAAAAAGTGGCTCCATGTTCTGTAGGTTTTGTAAAACAAGATGAAAGGGTTGGGTCTCCATCGGGGAGAGGATCTGTTGAGGATTTGGTAGTATGAATTCCCATGTTGGGATATAAAAGAATGGCATGATAGGGAACTGGTAATTCAGTGGTGGGTGGAGCATGCTCGAAATCCATAAGTGATTGTTGTAACTCTCAATCACCATAATCATGCCCTCTGGGGCTATCTGGGGCATGAATGATGGGTGTTGAACTACAATTGATACTTCTTGATTCTCCATGAATACATTGGAGATCAAGGAGTAACCTTGTAGGCTCATTTCCAACTAAGATGTTAGAGGAGTTGAGGGGATTAGAGGGGTAAATATGTAAATAGTAGTTGCCTCTACATTTTGGGCGTTTACCAGGTAGAGAGGGAAGGGATAGTTCGAGTTCATCATGCGAGATTGGATTTGTGAAGTAGTGCTTAGTGGGAGTGATTAGCTTCTACTTTGTTTAGAGTGTTAAAAATATAACGTTTAAATACCTTCTTCACGAATTCTTGTATGGAATTCAACTCAACATACTAGAATATAAAAAGACTATAAAAGAGGGAATTTCGCATGATCTCGTTTTGTATTTGTAAAAGAAGGAGACATGACTTTATATAGATGAGAATCATCTCATCATACATGAGCTAGAAAGTTCCAACGGTTATAATCAAATTAATGACAGTCAAAAGTAAATATTAAATCTCATTAATTAGCCATGAGGACTAACCACCCAATTTTGAAACTGACAAGAAAATGAATTCAATTGATAATGAGGAATTGAATGGTCATTGAAGATGTGATAATTTGTGATTATGTCAAAGTTCCTTTTGAGATACTAGAATTATTTTTCCAACAGAGAGCGCAATGAAGTTTGGTTTTTATAAGAATATGGGTTGTGACTCATTATTTAGCGCATGTTTAATCGGTTCATCTTATACCAAGCAGCATCTGAGTGATTTAATTACTATTTCATTTATTAACTTAACCCATTTTGATTATTCACCCATTTAATACCTCATACAACAACTATTAAATCTTAACAAAATATTTAAACCAATAGTTTTAATAATACATAAATTTAATGTTAATAATAAATATATAAACACATTAAATTTTGAAACGACTTCCACTTTCGGTCAAATTTGTACTTTTGTAACGACCTGATCCGTTGTTACTAAGGGTCACCTCGTGTGGAGTCTCAGAGTTCCAGAAGTGTGGTGGAAGAATTTTTAAAATTTCAGCATGCAATAATTTTTGCCCAAATTGATTTTTAGGTCAGGCTGATTTCAGCCCTCCATAGAACGAGGCTTCCCCCTATGGAGGCGTCGTTGTTATAGCGGTCTACAGGCGTTGTAGGAGGTTGACAAAAAATCTACAACCTAATCAACGTGTAATTTTTTATTTTCCTCCCACTTTTGAAAGGAAAAAATAGACGAGCGTTACTCTAAAAATATCCCAAAGGCACCCGGGGCAAAAGAGAAATTAGGTGGTAGATGTACGGTACAAGGAAGGTGGAAACCTAAGGAATCTCGATGCTTATGCATCATGATTTTTTGTCATGGAGTCAGAAATTTATAGGCAAAGTTCATTAGATAATGCTTGACGACTAGGTATGTTAGGTTTTCTTTAACTAAGTAGTTAGACTTATTTTACTCATTATATCTTGTACATGTTTGGAGATTACATGCATAGTCCTTCGGGAACAGAGTCTGGATGATTATAGGTTGTTGTTATGGCTATTAAAGCAGGAGATGTGATAATGACTAGGGGTGGTTCTCTAGCTCTTGTTTAGCCTTCAGTTCCCTTGTTAGGATGGTATGTGTTGTCCTTTAGATATAGGTATGCATGTCTACTACTTATTATATCACTTGTGTATGCATAATGGGGAAACCATAAGAAGGCATATGTAACGATAACATATTGATAATCCCATAGAATGAACCAGTATATAACTTGTGGTTTAAAATGTTATTGTTCATGATGTTTCTGATTGCGCATGATTGTCTGTGTTTAATATTTGGCTCAGGTATCACTCCTAGTATAGGATATCCCCACGGTTGGCTCGAATACCACGCCTTGTATATACTAAAAGTTTGCTTGGATGCCATGCTTGTTGTGGGGATATCGTTATAATATTGGCTTTGGTACCATGCAGTACACTAAGTAAGGATGAGTCAGGTACCACACCGGTACACTAACAGATTGAGTTTGGGTTCTGTGCGAGAACCAAGTATGTGTATATGGTTTCATGAGTGAACTTGGTTTACTTCTATATGATATAATTGTTGCATGTTGGATCCTTGAGTGGTACATATTACATGTATGTAACCATGTGGGACATGGTTCATGTTGTTGTAAGTACAGGAAAGGACTGGAGTCCGGGATATTTTTTACTTGTGGTAGTTGAGGTATGTTATTTGTTTATTGGCAACTCAGTTCTTAGGGGTTTATTATGCATAGTTGTTTCAACTAGTGAGTTAAGTTTATAGGGACTCAATTCTTATTTGTTTCTTAACTATGCTTTCTATTTATAATGATGAACTTGGTTTATAGATGGGGTTGGGTTTAACTGGATAGATGAGTTGGTCTAAGGTGCGAGTTTCATGTATTCTTCGAAAAAGGGCCAGGAAGTGGCATGAGAAAGTATGAGAGGACAGCAGGTTGGCTAATAGGTCTAGTAATGGCCTTATATTCATAAATATTAATGTGGTAGAAGGGTTTTGGCTATGATTGACATAGAGTCATAGGAACAAGGTGCACTAGTTATGACATTATACCCGGGGAAGGTAAGAGGATGTGGTTAGAGAAGTGGGGTAGTGTAACTTCCATATTGCTTGTTTTCTTTTGATTATCTATATTATATTTGGTGGTAGGTTTGGGTTGACCAGTGATGCCTACCAGTACGTGTGTTTGTATTGATACTACTCTTGCTATTGCACTTGTCATAGTCTGGTGACATAAATTCAATGATGTCTTATAATTGAAGACGATGATCATCTCGGATAAATTCTACTCCTCTTTCATTATGGTGGAGTCGTGTTTTTTTTCTTGTATAAACTTTACTGTTTAAGTAGCTCTTGTACATTTTTAGACTAGCTCCATGGAGAATGTTTTTATTTGTAACACCTCGGATTCAAAAAAGGGATATATACTCATTTTATTTTGGCAGCCATTTGGCAAAGTAGCTCGAGGACGCTGAATGACTCGATAATCCACCGAATAGACCCACTTCGCCTTTTTGGCTTGATCTCTCAGTCTAGTGTTCTGTAACTTTGGGCGAGCTGGAACGAGTTCACTGTTACATTTGGCGAATTGCAAAATTGAGCCCCCATTCGCCTAATTAAATTGGTCCAAGAGCTGGCTCACTGTAAATTTCAGTGAGCTAAAGGCTCACTCGGAGAGTCGCCGAGTAGCCCTTGGCGAGCTCCAGCGTATTTCAACTTCAGTTTTTAAGTCAGGAACTTCAGGGTCTTTTCAGATTATTTTAATTCAATAACATGTTGTTTTGCCCTTCACCTAAAGACCTATATAAGAGTTTTACCCCAATTTCCTCAATTTTTAAATGATTCTCTCAAATTCTGAAAAGAAGATCAAGTCTCCTCTAAAAATTATTTCTCTCTCTAGAACTTGAAGAAGAAGAAGGGTTCAACCTTGGGTTTCAAGGCAAGCCTCCATTTTCACCATTGAAGATAAGCATTTGGCTTTGAGGTATGATAGTTTTCATCCATGGATTCCTTCCATTCATGGAGTTTCCAAATTTCCCTATTTCAAAGTTAGAAATCTCCAATTGAGTTAGGGTTTTCTTCAATTAACTTGGGTTCTTTTCATTACTGATTTAAATGATTGAATTACGAATCTCTTATGCATGAATTGATGAAGTACTATGATTCTATGATGATTCCCCCCATGAACCTATGTAATCCCTATGTTTTCAAGCTATTATCATATGATGTGGGACTTTGATTATAAAGGAAGAGTTTTATGAAATTAAGCATGTATTGCTAGCTTTACATGAATTTATGATGAAACCCATATCGAACCCATGTTTTCTAAATGTTGATGATTGAAAGCGGGTTTTGAACCTTGAAAGGTAAATTATGGAATTATACATGTTTTTATGAAATCTATGCAAATGTTTTAAGGATGTTGTGAGAGTAAAGTATCAATTATGATGATCATGATGTGTTATTGAAAGAATTTTCTCATAAACACATAAATGCAAGATGTGAAATGTTTTATCACATAATAAGGATTCTAAGGTTAAAAGGTCTTCTCACCTAATTGAATCAAAGATAAAGAGCTATCCTAATGAACCTAGCTTGGATTTGTTATTGAAAGATACATTTCCATGGATAATTACTTAGCTTGGATTGGAAAGATGACGTGCCTTTCCATGGATAATAAGAAGAAGTAAGAATTGACTATTTCGTGGGATTTATGCTTAGCACTGAGAGGATATTGAGATGGAAGCTCTCCCGTTAGTAGAGGTCGGGTTTCTAGAATCAATCTTCTTATCCCTTACCTATGTGCCTCCATAGGATTATTGTCTAGATAGACATTAGCTAGTGGATCCACTTTAGCTCAAATTTATGGTCCTTACCTTGGCAAGTAGGACAACCCTTTCTGGTGTGGGAGACACTAGTGGATCATGTTATAGTGCACATGGTCTCTATGTCGGTTAAGGTTAATCCCCCACATTAATAATGAACTGAGGTTACTTCAAGAAGTATCTTACATGTGTTCAAAGGTTTTAATGATGTTAGCTTGCATTGACCATGGTTTGATGACTTATGTTTTCTAACCCTTTTATGTCATGTTTTAGCTAGGTCAATTGCATACCATGAAATGTCCCTTTTAGCATGTTTTAAATGTTATATGCATAAATATCATACTTTGTACATTGTTTGTACTAATGTACACTCTTTTCTACATTTCCCCAAATGTAGGGTCCGATAGTTAGGTTTCTTAGTTTCGTGGCAAGTGGTTGATTTCAAGATTCCCGAGCTTGGGTGAGTCCTCATGCTTCGAGGACGGATTCTCATTGTTTTAGTTTACTTCTTGTATTTTAGTTTTGGACATGATATATGGGCAAGGCCCATTTTCATTATATTGTACTAGATGGCTATATTGAGACAAGTGTTTTACACTTCCACTTTTCTTTTATAAAACTATTGGACTTGGATTATTATTTTACTTCTATTGTTCTATATTGGTGAAGAAGTAATGAAGGATCTGATATAGATTAAAAAGAGGAAAATCTAAGCTAGCTAACGAAAGGGTTGACGGTCTAGTTACTTATCACATAAGATGGGTACTCCCGATATTGTTTTTGGAATTATCAATATATATAGTAGCGTACTGGACTCCATCAAAAGGTATAGCATTACATTTTAATAGATAGAGGAAAGCTAGGTCTCTGTCCTCCTACTGTTGGTGACTGGCTTCTTCCTTTCTATTTAGAAAGTGGAACAGAACTAGCAGCTCCTAGCATAGGAGCCTATGGTTTGATTCTTTTTGTTGCTGGAGGTACACATCCCTCTTCTCGGTGTGGAATGATATATGAGAAATAGATGCTCAAATTAACAGAATATGAAAAAGAATTTCTTCTCATGTACGCTTGTCTCAATCATGGGCGGTTGAAAAGAGTTCTTTATAGTCATTTCCCTGTTACATTTTTTGAGAAATTGTATTTATTATATTCAAAGGGTGACATAGTAAAATTACCCTCTTATTTATAATTTCTTAAGAAGTACGCAAAGTCAATAGTGGACAACTATTGATGAATAGAGAGGGAATACTAAACATCAAAAGAGAGAATATTGAACCCTGGTTTTGACTGAATTTCTTTGGTATTTAAATTTCTTGCATCATTTTCTTCCTTTCTGGTGGCTCTTAATCTCTTTGAATTAAAAAAAGGTTTAAATATAAGTTATTTTTTAATATAGATTTGTATCTTCTTGGGAATAGTATTTCAGTTTTGGACATGATGTATAGGCTAAGTCCAATTTCATTCTATTGTACTAGATGGCTATATTGAGACAAGTGTTTTAGACTTTCGTTTTTCTTTTATAAAACTATTGGACTTGGATTATTGTTTTACTTCTATTGTTCTATTTCTTATGTTATGAAAACTAAGTGGCTTGTATGGGGTTCTTCGGGGTTTTATACGCCATGTTACATCTAGGTGGTCCCTCTGGGTCGTGACAAACTTGGTAATCAGAGCACAAGGTTTAGAATGGCCCTAGGATGTCTCATAAGACACGTCGAGTAGAGTCTTGTTAATAAGTGTGAAGCGCGCCACATTTATAAATGAGAGGCTACAAGATGATTAGGAAACTCCACTTCTTTCATTACTCTTAAGTCGTGCGATAGAGTTTAACTCTTTAAGGTCTCTTTCCTAATCCTTATCTGATTCTCTACAGGATATGGCTACTCGAAGAGCGTATGGTAGAAGGAATATGAGGGAGAATGCGGAACAAGAAGCTCCTCCCCAAGCTCCTCAAGTTCCGATCGATCCTTTGGCCGAGCAAGTGAATAATACGGAGTTTAGGGTTGCTTTTCAAGTGTTGACTCAAGCCATGATGGCCCAAGCCAATAGGGAGGTTGCGGTTCCCGTGAACTAAAATATGGGCATGACAACATCTAGAGTAAGGGACTTCACTAGGATGAATCCTCTGAAGTTTCATAGTTCTAAGGTTGAGGAAGATCCTCAAGAGTTCATTGATTAGATCTATAAGTTTTTGATGATCATGGGAGTGAAGCCGGTGGAAAAGACGGAGTTGGCCTCTTATGAACTTAATGGTGTGGCACAAATATGGTACAACAAATGGAAAGAAGGGAGACCAGAAGATGCGGGTCCTCTTAATTGGGAGAAGTTTAAAGCCGCTTTTCTTGATAGGTTCTTTCCCCTTGAGATAAGGGAAGCCAAGTTGCTTGAGTTCATAAACCTTTGACAAGGGAGTATGAGTGTTAGGGAATATGCTCTAAAGTTCACGAAATTGTCTAAGTATGCTCCAACGATGGTTGCCGATTCAAGGGCAAAGAATGAGTAAGTTTTTCTCAGATTTGTCCAAAATGGTGGTTAAAGAGTGTCATACCACCATGCTCATTAATGACATGGACATCTCTCATCTCATGTTTCATGCACAATAGATTGAAGAGGAAAAACTTAAGGAAAAGTCTAGAGAGGCAAAAAGGGCTAAGACCGGTGATGGTAATTTTTCTCATGTAAGGTCCGATGGACAGGGTCGTCCTAGATTTTGACAAAAGCTTTCCGGTCAAGGTTCCTCCAATGCTCCTCCTAAGTTCAACAAAGATCGGGTGTCTAACACTAAGCCTCAAGAATGAAATGGTAGTGGATCTTCATTGCCCATGTCTACTTGTACTAGGTGTGGAAGGAAGCACGAGGGTAAGTTTCTAGCTGTCACAGATGGTTGCTTTAGTTGTGGTAAGAGTGTTCATAAGATGAGGGAATGCCCGATGCTTACGGTTAAAGGAAGAGAGGGCAAGAAAGCTCCTCTTAGTGGTTTCGGTCCCAATGCTCCTAAGAAAAATAGATTCTATGCACTTTAGACTCGTGGTGAACAAGAGGGTTCTCCCGATGTGGTTACCGGTATGTTGAAAGTTTTTGAACTTGATGTTTATGCTTTACTTGATCCCGGTACTACCTTGTCTTTTGTGATGCCATATATGGCTATGAGGTTTGATGTTCATCCGGATGTGTTGTGAGATACGTTTTTTTGTCTCTACTCTTGTTGTTGATTCTATAGTGGCTAAGAGGGTCTATAGAAAATGTCATGTTTCCTTGTCTCATAGATTAACTCTTGTTGACTTGGTAGAGCTTGATATGCTTGATTTTGATGTTATCCTTGGTATGGATTGGCTGCACTCATGTTATGCTTCTATTGATTGTAGAACTTATGTAGTCAAGTTTCAGTTCCCAAATGAGTCTGTCCTAGAGTGGAAAAAGGGAAATTATATGCCTAAGGGTCAGTTTGTCTCTTGTCTTAAAACTAGAAAGATGATTTCTAAGGGTTGCACTTACCATCTAGTTAGGGAGAGGGATATGGATTCCAAAATGCCAACTCTCGAGTCGATCCCCGTTGCTAATGAGTTTCCTGAAGTGTTCCCAAATGATTTACCCGGTATTCCTCCCGAAAGGGAAATAGACTTTGGTATTGACATTCTCCCAGATATGCAACCTATTTCTATTCCTTCTTACTGTATAGCTCCAGCAGAACTTAAGGAGTTGAAAGACCAATTCAAAGATTTGTTGGATAAGGATTTCATCCGACCGAGTATCTCTCCATGGGGTGCTCCAGTTTTGTTTGTTCGAAAGAAATATGGTTCTCTTCATATGTGTATTGATTATCGTCAATTGAACATGGTGACCATTAAGAATAAGTATCATCTCCCAAGGATAGATGACTTGTTTGACCAACTTCAAGGAGTGAGTTACTTCTCTAAGATTGAACTTCGATTGGGTTATCACCAATTGAGGGTGAAGGAAGATGGTATTCCGAAGACGGCTTTTCAAACCCGGTATGGTCATTATGAGTTTTTGGTAATGTCATTTGGGTTGACTAATGCTCCGGCGATATTTATGGATTTGATGAATAGGGTGTTTAGACAATACCTTGATACGTTTGTGATTGTGTTCATTGATGATATATTAATCTATTCGAGAAGTGAGGATGAGCATATTGATCATTTGAGAATTGTGTTGCAAATTCTTAAGGACCAACAATTTCTTGCAAAGTTTATCAAGTGTGAGTTTGGTTAAGGTCCGTAGCTTTCCTTGGTCATATTGTTTCAAGTAAGGGTATTGAGGTAGATCCTAAGAAGACGGGCGCAGTCAAGAGTTGGCCTAGACCTCTAACCCCTTCGGATATTAGAAGTTTCTTGGATTTAGTTGGTTACTATAGAAGGCTTGTTCAGGGATTCTTTTTTAGTTGCCTCTCCTTTGATGACTTTGACTCAAAAGAAGGCTAAGTTCATATGGTCTGAATTATGTGAAAAGAGCTTCCAAGAGTTGAAGGATAGACTTACTTCTGCTCCGGTGTGACTTTACCGGAAGGGACCGATGGCATTGTTGTTTATCGTGATGCCTCAGGAATTGGGTTAGGATGTGTGCTTATGCAAAATGGAAAAGTTATTGCCTATGCCTCAAGGAAACTTAAGATTCATGAGAAGAATTATCCTACCTGTGACCTTGAACTAGTGGCGGTTGTGTTTGCCTTAAAGATTAGGAGGCATTATTTGTATGAAGTCCATAATAGATTTGTTTACCGACCACAAGAGTTTGCAATATGTTTTTAATCAGAAAGACCTGAATCTTCACCAAAGAAGGTGACTTGAGTTATTGAAAGATTATGATATGAGTGTCCTCTATCGGAAAGGCAAATGTGGTGGCGGATACTCTTAGTCAGTTATCTATGTGTAGTGTTGCTCATATTGAAGAAGAAAAGAAAGAGTTGGTTCGAAATATTCATAGATTTTCCCGATTAGGTGTTCAGTTAGTGGACTCCACCAAGGGTGGTGTTATGGTTCATAATGGTTCAGAATCGTCTTTTGTGGCGGATGTGAAAGCCAACCAAGGTCTTGATCCAATCTTGGTCAAATTGAAAGAAGCGGTGCTTAAGAAATCTGTTGAGGCTTTCTCACAAAGAGAAGATGGTGTACTTAGATATCAAGGTCGTTTATGTGTTCCAAATGTTGATGACTTGAGGCAACAGATCTTGACAGAAGCCCTTAGTTCGAGGTATTCCATTCACTCAGGAGCCACCAAGATGTACCGTGATTTGCGGGAGGTCTAATGGTGGAATGGGATAAAGAAGGATATTGCGGTATTTGTGGCTAAGTTTCCAAATTGCCAACAAATGAAAGTTGAGCATCAGAAATCGGGAGGTTTGTCCCAAAATATTAGCATTTCTACGTGGAAGTGGGAAGATTTGAATATGGACTTTATAGTTGGTTTTCCTCGCACTCGGCGATAACATGATTTGATTTGTGTTGTAGTAGATTGGATGACGAAATCGGCTCATTTCCTTCCCGTCAAGGTTTCCTATGCGTGGAGGACGACTATGCCAAGTTATACTTGAGAGAAATAGTAATGTTGCATGGAATACCTTTGTCCATTATTTCCGATCGTGGTACCCAATTCACTTTTTTGTTTTTAAAGCATTCCAAAAGGGTCTTGGTACTTGTGTTAAGCTTAGTACGGCCTTTCATCCCCAAACCAATGGGGAAGCAGAGCGTACTATCCAAACTTTGCAAGACATGTTAAGGGCTTGTATGATTGATTTTAAGGGTAATTGGGATGACCATTTGCCATTGATTGAATTTGCTTATAATAATGGCTATAACTCGAGTATTTATATGGCTTCATATGAGGCCTTATCTGGTAGGAGGTGTAGATCTCCTATAGGATGGTTTGAGGTGGGTGAAGTTGCCCCAATAAGTCCCGAGTTGGTACATGAAGCCATAGAGAAAGTTCCACTTATTAGAGAAAGGTTGAAAATGGCTCAAAGTCGGCAAAAGTCGTCTGCTGATGTGGGAAGAAGGGATCTTGAGTTTGATGTTCATGATTGGGTTTACTTGAAAATCTCAAACCATGAAGGGTGTGATGAGGTTTGGTAAGAGAGGGCAACTTAGTCCCTGATATGTTGTTAGCTTGAAGTTGATGTTTCCTACTTGGATGTTAGCTTGGAGTTGATGTTTCCTCCTCGGATATGTGTATTACATGCATGATGGGTTGTTAGACTTTGTTCCACCCCTTTTATGATGTTTTGATCATGTCCTAGCTTGGAGTCGATAGAACCTCTTTGGTTATATGCATTTAGATTAAGTTGCATTGTAGGTTGGGTTGTTAGTTCCTCTCCTACTCTTTTCGTGTCAGCTTGAATCTCATTAAAGGATGAATGATCCCAAGGGGGGAGATATTGTAACACCTCAAATTCAGAAAAGGGAAATATGCTTATTTTATTTTGGCAGCCATTTGGCAAAGTAGCTCGAGGACGCCGAATGACTCGGCGATCCGCCGAGTAGACCCACCTCGCCTTTTTGGCTTGATCTCTGAGTCAAGTGTTCTGTAACTTTGGGCGAGCTGGAATGAGTTCGCCGTTCCATTTGGTGAATCGCCAAATTGAGCCCCCATCGCCTAACTAAATTGGTCCAAGAGCTGGCTCACTGTAATTTTCGGCGAGCTAAACGCTCACTCAGCGAGCTCCAGCGGGTTTCAACTTCAGTTTTTAAGTCTGGGACTTTTCAGATTATTTTAATTCATTACCATGTCATTTTTCCCTTCACCTAAAGACCTATATAAGATTTTTACCCCAATTTTCCCCAATTTTTAAATGATTCTCTCAAATTCCCAAAAGAAGATCAAGACTCCTCTCCAAAATATTTCTCTCTCTAGAACTTGAAGAAGAAGAAGGGTTCAACCTAGGGTTTCAAGGCAAGCCTCCATTTTCACCATTAAAGCTTCTCTTCTAAATTCATCCTCAACCCAGCAGCCTTAAGTTTTTTCAGTGATCGAGGTGGAGGTGCCTGAATCAGGGGCACTAGACATTTTTGCAACAATTAACAACTATAAATAATCGGGAGTAAACAAGTAGAGAGGGTTTCTTGGGAGTGTGAAGAATTAGATGCCAATTTCATAAAATGGGTGATTATTAATTACTAAAAGTCGTTGAATCTCAATGGGTAGGCTAGGTCTTCGGTGCACTAGAAATTTCTCAATCAACTATCACGAATCAAGCAAGTTCTTCCGAACCTCGACAAGAACAACAAAGATAAACAACTCATAACCTTAATCAATCTACTTTTTCAAGCTAGATTTGCAAAATTGCATTCAGACCCACTTTCTCAAGCTAAATCCGCAACAACACAATCACTACAGTCATCAACAAACAATTTAACTCAAACACTTCTTTCTCAAGCAAGAATAGAGTACTAAGTTAGAATTTCATTTGAAACTTCAATTCCTCAATTAAAACACAAATTATTAATTAAACCCACTTCAAATCAAAAATGAAATCAATAATTTACCACACCCATTCGATAATTAATGCGTCCAACTACATAATCACACCCCCAAGAATGGGTTTTTTAGCCAAACATAATAAAGAACAAGAAATCATTACCAACTATGTTTTCCATCAGGTTGGGCAACAATCCACAAGTCTCCAAAATGCTCAAATTGAAGCTAAAATCAAACAAAGCCTAAATCTCTACCCAAAAGTGTAAAAACAATATTTTAGAATGTTCAAGATCAAAACCCCAGAACTAGACAATGAGGGAACTCCTTTTTTTCTTTTGAAAATTACATTTATACGTTCCCAAAATTTTAGCATCGGAGTCACTCGATGAAGTAAGTCGGGCTTCACCGACCTGGTGGGCGATACGCTGAGTGCCCTCTTTCTCACCCTTTTTGGCTTGTCTTTTCACAAATTACTATGTAAATTTTGGTGAAGTAAGTCGGGATTGCTGACCTAATCAACGATACGGCTAATGCTCCTCTTCTCACCTTCTTAACATGGCCTTGCACCATCTTTTTTCTGTAACTTTGGCGAGCTAAATTGGCATCGCTGAACACTTCGATGAATCGCTGAAATTTTTATCCTATCGCCAAGTTGATTTTTCCCATGGGCTGGACTACGAGAACTTTAGGTGAGATGAAGGTCCACTCAGCCACTCGCTGAGTGGCTTTGGCTAGTACCAACCTTTCTTTCCTTCAACTTCTTCAGCGTTTTCGCTACTTTTTGCCTCGTAATGTCCTTGCCTTCCTCTTTTGCCTTCATTGCTGCAAATTAACATTATAACATCAGTTATGAGCATAAAATAGGAATTGAGGACACTAATTTCTTAAATATTAAGCCTTAAATGAGTCGAAATCCCTCACTGATCAATGCTCCAGTAGTGGGCCACAAAAGAGTTTCTGAAGTTTAGGGGTTGGCACCCTGCGCCACTTCGTGCGCCAGGGTCACCTTCCTACGCCCCTTTTTCCATCGTTCATCATGTCTATGTAATTTTAAAATGTATCATCGTTCTCTTCCTAATTTTAACTATCCGAACTACATCTAATCATTGAGAAATTCTATATATCCTAACCATAATTGTTGAATTCACATTTCAAATTCATGATAGAGTTAAGAGTACTGTTTGATGGAGTCCTTTGAGTCGTTTTGAGAAGTTTTTTACAAACTTTTTTTTAGAGTTGAGTACTTGAGCATGAGGACGAGGAGAGTTGAGTTCAAGTTTTTGAAATGAATATTAGGGAACTAAGTATTCCCATGTGTAAATGTTTTACATTTAAAAATGAGAGGAAACCTTGATTTTGAAATGAGTTTATGAGGATTTTTCGAGCATAATCTCTTTTTCGATAACCTTTTAAGTAATAATCTCAAAGTTTGAGGATGAGGAAATGCTTTGAAACATATGAGTATGAGTTATATTATTAGGAGTAGTATTGAGCACCGATATGGGGACGAGTTCAAACAACTCAAAGTCCTCATAGACCATGTATGTCAACATGGGTAAAGGGTCATACCTTTTAGATGCTTCCTTAATGCTTTTAAGCATAGCTTTGTGGATCCATTTAGTTGAGGATGTCTTATACTCCAACAAAGTATAGGATAGGTCTGGCAGTGTGGGCGAGACGTTATTTCATCACATAGCTCATAGTGATGGTTGTCGGTTAGAGAACCTCCCAAATAAGAGTAAAGAGTTATTATTGTATTTTTAAATATGTTGAGTTATTATCTACTGTTTTAAAAGCTTTCTTCATACTGCATATTTATTGTTGCTTTTTATATTGAATTGAGTTGAGTTGAGTTGAGTTATATGAGGTGAATATGTTTTTTTTTCCAGTTCAGGTTTACGTCTGTGCTTTAGAGTTCCCCTTGCATGCTCGTACATTCAATGTAGTGATGTTATTTGGCCTGCATCTTTTATGATGTAGATACGGGTATTCAGGGTAATCAACATGTGCTCCGTTGATACCACTTGCCGTCCCAGAGTTGCTTTGGTGAGCCTCCTTTCTTCCGGAGGATTTTCGATTTATCTTTCGGTGTTGTTAGGAGGTCGTGGGTCTTGTCCCGACTTCCCTCATAGTTATTAGAGGCTTCATAGACAGTAGTGTTTTGAGGAGTCTTTTCCATTTCCATTGTTAATGTTTAACACTTGAGTTACCTTCCTATCTTGATGTGTTTCTTATCGTATTAATTGATGACATTTTAATTTATTTGAGGAATGAGGAAGATCATGCTAGTCATCTTAGGGTAGATCTCCAAACTTTAAAGGATAAGAAGTTGTATTCCAAATTTTCTAAGTGTGAGTTTTTTCTTCAGTCTGTGTGATTCTTAGGCCAAATTGTGTATGGTGAAGGGATTCGAGTTGACACTCAAAAGATTGAAGTTGTACAGAACTAACCCAAACCCACATATCCAACTGATATTAGGAGTTTCTTGGGATTGGATGGTTATTATAGGAGGTTTTTTTAGTGGTTTTCATCTATTCTTCCCCGTTTACAAAGTTGACTTAGAAAACAGTCAAGTTTCAATGGTCTGAAGCTTGTGAGAAAAGCTTTAAGGAATTTAAAACGCGGTTGACTACTGCCCTAGTGTTGACCTTACAAAAGGGTACACAAGGCTTTGTTGTTTATTGTGATGCATCCAGAGTTGGACTTGGTTGTGTATTGATCCAGAATGGTAAGTTTATAGCCTATGCCTCCGGACAACTTAAAGTTCATGAGAAGAATTACCTAACCCATGATCTCAGTTGGCTGTTGTAGTGTTTGCTTTAAAAAATATGACGTCATTATCTCTATGGTGTTCATGTAAATGTATTCACCGATCATAAGCGTCTTCACTATGTTTTCACTCAAAAAGAGCTTAACTCAGACAAAGGAGGTGGTTAAAGTTATTCAAGGATTATCGCATGAGTATTGTTTATCACCCAAGTAAGGCTAATGTTGTTGTTGATGCTTTAAACAAGTTATCTATGGGTAGTATTGCTCATGTTGAGAAGGGCAAGAAAGAATTAGCCAAAGATGTGCATAGACTTGCACGATTGGGAGTCTGGTTATTGGATTCCAATGAAGGTAGTTCATTTACTTCTTGCAAATTGCTTATGTAAGAAGTAGTAGAAAGAAATGGGCGTTCCGCCACTTGATTGTAAGGAAAGGAATTTGAAAAAAAAAAGTAATTTTGTATATAAAGATATAAGTTTCCGGGCTTAGATCGAAATGGAATCCCCAAAAATGGATTTCTAAAGATAATAAAAAAAGAACTTTTAAAAGGAATTCCAATTGTATTATTTAGATTCAAAGAAATATCTAAATCCAATGAAACAAAAAAAGATTATCTAATTAGTAATCAAATAATTAACGAATCATTTAGTGGTGTTGATGAATTGGGTTGAATCATCACTAGTGTCCAAAGTGAAAGAGAAACAAGACCAAGACCCTGTTTTGCTTGAATTAAAGGCAAATGTTAATAAGCAGAAAGTGATGGCTTTTGAACTAGGGGGAGATGGTGTGTTGAGGGATCAAGGTAGATTCTGTGTACCAAAGGTGGATGAACTCCAACAGAGGATCATGGAGAAAGCCCATAGCTCCAAATACTCTATCCATCCTAGTTCCACAAACATGTACTGTGACTCTAGAGAAGTCTATTAGTGGAGTAGTATGAAGAGGTGTATTGTAGAGTTCGTCATCAAGTGCCCGAATTGCCAACAAGTCAAAGTGGAGAACCAAAGGCCCGGTGGTATGGCTCAGAACATAGATCTTCTGGAATGGAAGTGGGAGATGATCACTATTGATTTCATTACTAGTTTGTCGTGGTCTCGCAGACAGCATGATTCGATTTGAGTGATTGTAAATCAAATGACTAAATGATCCTATTTCTTACCGGTAAAGACTACCTTTTGGGCAGAAAATTATGCCAGGTTGTATATTCAAGAGATAGTGCGCATTCATGGAGTTCCAGTGTCCATCATTTCAGACAGAGGTGAACAATTCACTATAGAATTTTGGAAGTCTTTCCAAAATGGTTTGGGTTCGAAGGTAAATTTGAGTACTACTTTCCATCCTCAGACTGATGGTCAAACAAAACATACGATTCATACTTTAGAAGATATGTTGGGAGCTTATGTGATCAATTTTAAAGGCAATTGGGATGATCACTTACCTCTCATAGAGTTTGCTTACAATAATAGCTATCACTCTAGCATCCAGATGGCTCCTGATGAGGCTCTTTATGGATGAAGATGTAGGTCTCATATTGGATGGTTTTTGAGGTTGGTGAAGTTAGGTGGATAGGACCAGACTTGGTTCATCAAGCTATGGAGAAAGTGAAGATCATTAAAGAAGGGTTGAAAACAGCACGAAGTCGTAAGAAATTCTATATAGATGTTAGGAGAAGAGACATGGAGTTTGAGGTGGATTATTGGGTCTATTTGAAGGTTTCACCCATGAAGGGTGCTATGATATTTGGCAAGAAGGGGAAACTTAGTCCCTGGTATATTGGTCCTTACAAGATATCCAAGAGAATTGACAATGTAGCTTATGAGTTGGAGCTACCGCCAGAGTTAGCAACAGTCCATCTGGTGTTTAACATTTCTATGTTGAAGAAATGTATGGTCAATCCTTCACTTATTATACCTAATGAGAATATTGGTATTAAGGACAACCTATCTTATGAGGAGATACCCGTAGAAATACTTGATTGTCAGGTTTGGAAGTTAAGAACCAAGGAGGTAGCATCAGTCAAGGTCTTATGAAGGAATCAGGTTGTTGAGGAAGCTACTTGGGAGGCTGAGGAGGATATGAATAAGAGATACCCATATCTCTTTTCTTCCGGAGAAATTCCAAACCAAGGTAATGACTTTTTCTGAAACACTATTTAAATTGATATGTTGTGATGTGTTAAATTGCATGTTGGGTGTTTGAGTTGGGTGTTAGATGTTCCTACCCCAATTCTATTTAGAGTAATCTCATTCGAGGATGAATGTTCCCGAGGGGGATATATTGTAACACCTCGGTCTTAGGAAGAGCTAATTTTATAAACAAAAAAATTGGAAAGAGCTAATTTGAGAGTTGTTCAAGTTATTCTTAAATTATGAGTTTTGAGTCAACTTGAAACCACCATAGCTTTCAGCACTGGATGAGTTAGGTGGCCCATGAGATATCAAATAAAATATCCTTGAGTCCTCTTTCCAACGCCGGCGAGTTTACTAAATTCCGAGTTCGGATGAGGGAGATACGCCCGTTTGAGTTCAGCCTATCAAGTTAAAGAAGTTCATCTGAATTATGGAAGGGCATTTTGGTCTTTTCCTTACCCCACTAATTCCACACATAGTTTTCAACCAATTAGGGGTCAAATCTGATTAAAATTTATTTACGCTAAAGTCTAAAAATGTTTGGAAGGTTAGGGTAAAGTTCAAGAGGAGAATAAAGAGAAAAGCAGCAAGTGTTCAAGAGTTCTTGCGATCTTTGAGGAATTTCACAAGGGTTTGATCTTGTCGAGGTATGTAAATTTTAAAGTAATAATTTAGTTCACCCTCACTCCAATCATGAGTTTCCTTATTGATTTCGTTCATAAATTTGAATATATTGAGAATTTTGATGAGTTTTCTTGAGGTTTTGCTCTTTATTCTTTATTAATGGGGTTTGATGTGTTCTTGAGGTGAGGGTTTGCATTTGGGGGTTGTTCTTTAGAAAATTTGAGTAGATTTTTTGTTTACTTATGTTGGGTTAATGAATCTATGGGAGTTTGGAAGGAATCAATCGATTCTAGTAATTAGGGCCAAAAATCGAAAAGGAAAATTTGTCAGCTTTTCTGGGCAAGGCCTGGGCGACGCGCTAATAGTGCACAAGAAAAGAGTTTCTGAAGTTTAGGGGCTGGTACCCTCTGCCACTCAGTGCGCCAGGGTCACCTGCCCACGCCTCTTTTCCGTCGTTCATCCTATTTGAGTTCTTTCAAAATGTATCTTCGCTCTCTTCCTTATTTAACTATCCAAACTACATATAATCATTGAGAAATCCTATATATCTTAATCATAATTATTGAATTCATATTTCAAATTCAAGATAGAGTTAAGAGTAAATTTCGAGGGAGTCCTTTGAGTCGTTTTGAGAAGTCTTTTACAAACTTTCAAAACTTGTTTTGAGACTTGAGTACTTGAGCATGAGGATGAGGAGAGTTGAGTTCAAGTTTTCTAAATAAATATATGGAAACTAAGTATTCCCAAGTGTAAATGTTTTACATTTTAAAGCGAGAGGAAACCTTGATTTCCAAATGAGTTCATGAGGAGTTTTTGAGCATAATCTCTTTTAAGAGAACCTTTTGAGCAATAATCTCAAAGATTGAGGATGATGAAATGTTTTTAAATATATTATCATGAGTTATATTATTGGGAGAAGTATTGAGAACCGATATGGGGACGAGTTCAGACAACTCAAAGTCCTCATAAACCATGTATGCCAACATGGTTAAAGGGTCATACTTTTTAGATGATTCTTTATTTCTCTTAAGCATAACTTAGTGGATCCACTTAGTTAAGGATGTCTTATACTCCGACAAGGTATAGGACAGTTGTGGCAGTGTGGGCGAGACATTGTATCATCATATAGCTCATAGTGATGGTTGTCAATTAGAGAATCTTCCAATTAAGAGTAAAGAGTTATTATTGTATTTTTAAATACATTATTATCTACTATTTTAAAATCTTTCTTTATACTATATCTTTATACTGTTGCTTTTTATATTGAATTGAGTTGAGTATCCTTGAGTATGTTCTTTTTTTTCTAGTTCAAGTTTACATATGTGCTTTAGAGTTCCCATTGCATGCTCATACATTCAATGTACTGATGCCATTTGGCCTGCATCTTTCATGATGTAGATATAGATATTCAGGGTAATCAACAGGCACTCCGTAGATACCACTTGAAGTTTCATAGTTGCTTTGGTGAGCCTCCTTGCTTCCGAAGAATTTCCCATTTATCGTTCAGTTTTTTAGGAGGTTGTGGGTCTTTTCCCACCTTCCCTCATAGTTATTAGAGGTTTTGTAGACAGTAGTGTTTTGAGGAATCTTTTCCATTTCCATTGTAAATGTTTAAGACTTGAGTTGCCTTCTCATGGCTAGTTGAATATTTAAATATTTTGAGTTTCGTATTTGATACATTAATTGAGTTAAACCTTTACTTTTAAGTTCATATAATGTTGAGTAAGTCTTTCGCTGAGTATATAGCCAGGCCAAGGGTTCGTTTAGAGACAAGCAAGGGTTCTCAAGTACTAGTTACATTCAGGGTGTAGGTTTGGGGCATGACAAAAACCATGTGAGCTATAACATGGAAAGCCTTTCAACTCTAAGAATCCTTTATGTGAGAAAACTCTTTCACATTCATGTATTGAGTAGTATGTGAGAAATCCTTTCACAACAACAACAACAACAACATTTATGCTTTACTCTCAAAGCAACTTAAATCAATTTAATCAATTTCATAAAGAACATGTATATCTTCATAAACTCATCTTTCGTAGTTCAAAACCCACATTATATCATCATCGCTTAGAAAACATGGTTTAAGCATCGGTTCATGGAGATTCAACTTAAAAACATGGAATTATCTCAATCCATGCATAATAGTTCATAAAATAATCAATTGGATCAACACATCGAAATGAACCCATGATATGAAACAAAACCCTAACTTCAATTGGATATTTCTAACTTGTAAACTGGAGAATTTAAGAACCCTATGGAGGAAAGAGCTCCATAGGTGAATACTATCATACCTTGGAATTCAAAGCCATTAAGCAATTGGTGAATTAGAGACTGATCTTGAAACCCTAACTTGACTTATTCTTCTTCCTTACAGAAAGAAATATTTGAGAGAATGACTTGATCTTATTTTGGGAATTTGAGAGAATGAATTGAAATGGGCAATTATGGGGATAAAAATCCTTATATAGGGCTTTGAATAGAAGGTAAAATGACGTAGTATTGAGTTATAACAATTAGGTAAAGACCTAAATGCCCTTGACTTAAAAGCTGACGAAGTAACTTCAAGGAGGCCTTCATGGGCCGTCTAAGGCACCACGGCCCATCAAGTGGGTCGTGGAGATGCTTTGCCCGACATGGCTTCACTATTTCGAGTATAAAGTTTTACTCCAATCTTAGAATTAGGCAAACTCAGCGGCGTCGAAAAGAGGACTCAGAGATCTTTAATTTGGTAGGTCATGAGCTACCTAATTCATTTTGTGCTAAAAGATATGATCATTTGAAATTGACCCTAAACTCTATGTTTTATAAGCCCCCTTCACAGACGACTTTACGGTCTGTGTGAAGTTTCATGGGCCATTTAGACGTATGTGGTTCTTAACCAGTGGCTAAGGGACAAACCCCTTCTGAGTATGCCACTTGACGACCCCTTGGACGATTTGTCAACCTCGCCACGGGCCATCTAGGCGTCCGTGTGAGGGACACCTTCCTGGGGCAGGTTCTGGGGACTCACCACGAGCAACCAAACGAACCTTGGTCCCCTACACGACCCGTCTAGGGCTCCGTGGGGTGTTCCATGGTCCACCTTTCAGTTCTTGACATGCCCTTTTGACTCCTTTCTAGCCTTTCTCTAATCTGAGGTGTTACACTAAGTGATGTTTTGTAACACCTCTCTATTTGAAAGAACTAGAATTAGAAAGAAACCATTTTTGGAAATAATTAAATTTGGAATTTTTGGCAAGTTATGTGAAGTATGAGTTTTGGGTCAACTTAGAACGACGATACCTCCTAGTACAGTATGATTTAGGTGGGATACAAGATATCAAATGAAAGGTCTTTGAATTATCTTTTCAACCTCACCGAATTTGTTAAACTTCGAGTTTGTATGAAGGAGATATGCCCGTTTGAAGTCAAGTTGTCTAGATAAGGAAAGTCACCTGGATTTTAGAGGGGTATTTTTGTCTTTTCATTACCCAATTAAGTAAATTCGTTTTTAGTAATTTATTTGGGGCCTAAACTAATTTGGTTCAGTTTACGCTTCACAAAATTACGCTAGGGCTTTGAGAGAAGAGAAAAGAGGAGAAAGAGCAAAAAGTTTATCGCGTTCTTGAGTTTCGCTTGCGAATTTTGCCATGGGTTAATCCCTACGAGGTATGTGAGATCACATGGAGTTGGGTTCGTTCACCCACGCGCCAATTATGATTTAGTGTATTTACATTCTTAAAGATAGAAATTATGAGTTCTAGATGAGTTTTATTGAAGTCTCGTTTGAATCTTGATTGTTGAGTTTTGGGAGGAGTTATTGAGATGATTTGATGAAATTTAAGGTTTTTTTAATATATTCTTGTATACTTTTGTTGGGTATTCGAATCTAAGTGTTTGGGGAAAAAACCAATCGTTGATTTTCTGGGCGGAGGGCTGGCGCACCACGTCACTCACTGCGCCAGGAAGAGAGGGCTGTAGTTTGGGCTCAGGGGAGCCGCGCCACTTAGTGCGCCCCAACATGGGTTCTGTAGTTAGGGCTTTGGCGCCCTGCGCCACTCAGTACGCCAGGGTCTCCAGATCCTCTACCCTTTCCTACTTCTTTCTGTTTGAGTTCCCTCGAATCGTACCTATGATTTCTAATTGTTTCCTACACTCTAAGGTGCGTTTAAACATAAAGATATCATCTAAAACATGAGATCATAACCTTTGAATCCATAAAGCAAATTCAAGGTAAATCTAAGAGTCAAGTCAAGAGAGTTCTTACAGTCTTTCAAAAGTCTTATACAATCGTTTTAAACTTGTTTTAAAAACTTAAGCATTGAATTTGAGAAAGAGTAGAGCCGGGATTTCATTAAATGATGTATGGGGACTAAGTACTCCCAAAGAGTAAATGTTTTCACATTAAAGATAAGAGGAAACACCGATTTCCAAATGAGTTTTCATGAGTAGTTTTGAGTTCCATCTCTTTTAAGAGATAAGCTTTTTGAGTAATAATCTCAAACCACATAGAGAGAGTTATGTTTTTAACATATGAGCTGAGTATATTAAGGGAGTAGTATTGAGCACTGATATGGGGACGAGTTCATAATAACTCAAGTATCCATAAACCATGTAGCCATCGTGGGTAGAAATGGTCATTCTTTTTAGATGATTCCTTGATGCTTTTTTAGCATAGACTAGTGGATCCACTTAGTAGAGGCGTTCTATATCCCGACAAGTTATAGGAAAGTTCTGGCAGTGTGGGCCAGATGTTGTACCATCACATAGCTAATAGTGATGGTTGTCGATTAGAGAAACTCCCACAGAATTATATTATACTTTATTATATATATAAATTGAGTTGTTATTGTATTTTTCAATACATTGAGTTGCTATCTACGTTTTAAAATGTTTATATAAACTGCATATTTACTGTTGTTTATTTCTGCATTGAGTTGAGTATCGATGAGTTAAGTAAAGCTGAGGTAAGTGTTTCTTTCGGAATTCACTTCTAGCTTATGTCATGTTTAGTTTTCCCCTCGCATGTAAATTCAATGAACTAATGCCATTTGTCCTGCATCATTTTATGATACTGATACAGGTAACCAGGATCAGCATCTAACGCTTCGTTGATCTAGTTAATCACTCAGAATCTTGTGGTGAGCCTCCTTGCTTTTTGGAGGATCCCTTTAATTACATTGCTTTAGTATTTTCAGTTGTTAGGATGATCGGGGGTCTTGTCCCGGCATCTCTCATGGTTTAGGAGGCTTCATAGACGGATAGTTATTGTTTTTTATTCTTTCCATTTTCAGTTGTTGATGTTAAGACTTGGTTTTCCACTTTGGCTAAGTTGAATGTTTATCTCTAAACATTCTAAGTTATTTTGAGACAATTGTTTTAAGTGCATTTTATTTCTTTATTAATGTGTAAAGTCTTCTACTGAGCGTCTAGCCAGGCCAAGGGTTCGCTTTGGGCCAACAATGGGTCTCGAGTGCCAGTCCCACCCAGGGTGTAGGCTCGGGGCGTGACAAACTTGGGATCAGAGCACATAGTTCAAGAGTTGTAGGGACTCTATGAAGCCGTGTCTATAGAGTCCTAGTTATCGGTGCGAAGCGCGTGACATATATAATTAGGAGGCTGCAACAGTTAGGAATTTCCTTACTTCTTTCATACTCATTTCGTGCGATAGAGTTTATCTCTATAAAAGTTTCTTTCTAACTCGTGCTTGCGCGTGTCTTTCAGATCATGCCTCCACGAAGAGTTGTTCGAGGTCGTCCTGCTAGAAGGAACGTTGAGTAACAAGGGGTACCTAATGCACCAGAAGTGCAACCCCAAGGAGAGGTCACCAATGCTAAATTTCGGGAACCTATCTGAATGTTAATTCAAGTTGTGACCAACCAAGTTGTGCAACAAATAGGGGTTCGACAGGATGTGGCTGATACGTCTAGAATCCGAGAGTTCTTAAGGATGAATCCTCCAAGTTTCACTGTTTCAAGTGTCACCAAGGATCCAGAAAACTTTGTTGAAGAGCTTCAAAAGGTTTTTGAGATTATGCACGTCATTGATGCTAAGAGAGTGGAACTAGCTGCATACAAACTGGAGGGTGTCGCTAGAATCTGGTTTGACCAATGGAAGAAGGGTAGAGCTGAGGGTGCACCAAATGTGAGTTGGGCTATGTTTTAGAAGGCCTTCTTAGGGTGTTCCTTTCCCCGGGAACTGAGAGAAGCAAAGGTACAAGAATTCCTTACTCTTAAGCAGAAATCTATGAGTGTGCATGAGTATAGCCTTAAGTTGACCCAACTTTCCCATTATGCTCTGGAGATGGTTGCGGATATGAGGAGTAGGATAAGTCTGTTTGTTGCTGGGTTTTCTCATCTGTCAAGTAAGGAAGGTAAGGTTGCTATGCTAATAGTTGATATGGACATAGCGAGGTTAATGATTCATATGCAGCAGGTTGAGGAGGATAAGCTGAGGGATCAAGAAGAGTTTAGAAACAAAAAGGCTAAGACATTAGGGAATGAGTCTGAACAGCATAAGAGTAATGCCAACCGGTCATCTTTCCAACATAAGCAAAAGAGACCTGCTCCATCATCTGCTAGTGCACCTGCACCTAGAAACAGAGGTGAGTTCAATAATCAAAATTCCAGAGCTAGACTTGTACAGTCTCAAGGTAGTGTGGTACAAGGAGGTAACTGGGCTCCTACATGTGCTAAGTGTGATAGAAATCACCCCAGAGCGTGTCGTGATGGCTCCACTGGTTGTTTCAAGTGTGGTCAAGAGGGTCACTTCATGAAAGAGTGTCCTAAGAACGGGCAGAACGGTGGAAATAGGGGCACTAGAGCCCAATCTTCTTCAGTTGCTCCAACAGATAGGGTTGCACCTAGAGGATCTACTTCAGGGACTCGCGGAGGAGCAAACCTTCTATATGCTATCACAAGCCACCAAGAGAGAGAGAATTCACCAGATGTTGTCATTGGTATGATCAAAGTCTTTACTTATGATACTTATGCTTTTCTAGATCCAGGAACGAATCTATCATTTGTGACTCCTTATATTGCCATGAACTTTGATATTCTTCCTGAGCAACTTCTTGAGCCCTTCAGTGTTTCTACACCTGTTGGTGAGTCTATCCTAAGTGAGAGAGTTTATCGTGATTGTACCATTTCCTTCAATCACAAGAACACCATGGCTGACTTAGTTGAGTTAGATATGGTAAATTTCGATGTCATTCTAGATATGGACTCGCTTCATGCCTATTAGGCCTCAGTCGATTGTAGAACTCGAGTTGTTAAGTTCCAATTTCCTAATGAGACAGTTATGGAGTGGGGGAGTAGTTCAATAGTGCCTAAGGGTCGTTTTATTTTGTACCTTAAGGAGAGAAAGCTAGTTTCCAAGGGGTGTGTCTATCACTTAGTCTGAGTTAATGACTCTAGTGTTGAGACACCACCTATTCAGTCAATTTCGGTTGTTAGTGAGTTTCTAGAAGTCTTTCCAGACGACCTTCCTGAAGTCCCTCTTGAGAAAGAAATAGAATTCGGTATAAATATTCTTACTGATACTCGCCCTATCTCTATTTCGACATATAGAATGGCTCCAGCAAAGTTAAAAGATCAGTTGAAAGATCTCCTCAAGAAAGGTTTTATTCTACCAAGTGTCTCACCTTGGGGAGCTCCGATCTTATTTTTGAGGAAGAAAGATGATTCTCTTAGAATGTGCATAGATTACCATCAGTTGAACAAGGTTACTATCAAGAATAAGTATCCTCTTCCGAGAATTGATGATCTTATCTATCAACTTCAGGGTGCCACTTATTTTTCTAAGATAGACCTCAGATCTGGCAATCATCAGTTGAGAGTAAGAGAAAGTGATATCCCTAAGGCAGCATTCAGGACCCGATATGGTCATTATGAGTTCTTAGTTATGTCCTTTGGTTTTACCAATTCTCCTGCAGCATTCATGGACCTTATGAATAGAGTATTCAAGCCTAATTTAGATATGTTTGTTATCGTATTCATTGATGACATCCTAATCTATTGAAAGAATGAAGAAGATCATGCTAGTAATCTCATAATAGTTCTCCAAACTCTAAAGGATAAGGAGTTATATGCTAAATTTTCTAAGTGTGAATTTTGGCTTGAGTCTCTAGCATTCTTAGGCCATATTATTTCCGGTAAGGGAATTAGAGTTGATACCCAAAAGATTGAGGCAGTGCAGAACTGGCCTAGACCCACATCTCCAATTGACATTAGGAGTTTCTTGGGATTGGTTCGCTATTATAGAAGGTTCATCGAGGGGTTTTCATCTATTTCATCCACGTTGACTAAGTTAACTCAAAAACAATTAAGTTTCAATGGTCTGAAGTTTGTGAGAAAAGCTTTCAAGAATTGAAAAAGAGGCTAACTACTGCCCAGTATTGACCTTACCAGAGGGTACGCAAGGTTTTGTAGTGTATTGTGATGCGTCCAGAGTTGGATTGGGTTGTGTATTAATGCAGATTGGCAAAGTTATAGCTTATGCCTCGAGACAGCTTAAGGTTCATGAGAAGAATTACCCAACCCATGATCTAGAGTTGGTTGTCGTAGTATTTGCATTGAAAATATGGCATCACTATCTGTATGGTGTTCATGAGGATGTGTTCACCGATCATAAGAGCCTTCATTATGTGTTTAGGCGGAAAGAGCTTAATCTCACACAGAGAAGATGGTTAGAGTTACTCAAGGATTATGATATGAGTATTCTCTATCACCCAAGTAAGGCTAATGTTGTTGTTGATGCTTTGAGCAGATTGTCTATGGGTAGTACCTCCCATTTTGAGGAAGACAAGAAAGAGTTAGCAAAAGATGTGCATAAACTTGCACGATTAGGAGTTTGACTAAGGGATTTCGATGAAGGAGGAGTAGTGGTGGTGAATGGATGAATCATCATTAGTGTCTGAAGTAAAAGAGAAACAAGACCAAGATCCTAGCTTGAATTAAAGGCAAATGTTCATAAGCAAAAAGCAATGGCTTTTGAACAAGGGGTAGATGGTGTATTGAGGTATCAAGGTAGATTGTGTGTGCCAAGGTTGGATGAACTTCAAGAGAGGATCATGGAGGAAGCTCATAGCTCCAGATATTATATCCATCCGGGTTCCACAAAGATAGATCGTGATTTGAGAGAGGTTTATTGGTGGAGTAGTAAGAAGAAGGGTATTGGAGAGTTTGTTGCTAAGTGTCCAATTGACAACAAGTTAAAGTAGAGAACCAAAGGCCCGGTGCTATGGCTCAGAATATAGAGATTCCAGAATAACAGTGGGAGATGATCAATATAGACTTCATTACTAGTTTGCCGCGATCTCGCAGGTAGCCTGATTCCATTTGGGTGATTGTAGATCGCATGACCAAATCAGCCCACTTTTTACCGGTAAAGACTACACATTCAGCAGAGGATTATGCCAAGTTATATCTTCAAGAGGTAGTTAGACTTCATGGAGTTTCGGTGTCCATTATTTCAGATAGAGGTGCACAATTTACTACATAATTTTGGAAGTCATTCCAGAAAGGTTTGGGTTTGAAAGTGAATTCGAGTACTGTTTTTCATCCTCAGACTGATGGTCAAACAGAGCGCACCATTCAGACTTTAAAAGATATATTGAGGGCTTGTGTGATCGATTTCAAGGGTAATTAGGATAATCACTTACCTCTCATTGAGTTTGCTTATAACAATAGTTACCACTCTAGCATCCAGATGGCTCTTTATGTGGCTCTTTATGGGAGACGATGCAGATTTCATATTGGATGGTTGGAGGTTAGTGAAGCTGGGT
The DNA here is from genome assembly GCF_000226075.1 of Solanum tuberosum. Classification (NCBI taxonomy): domain Eukaryota; kingdom Viridiplantae; phylum Streptophyta; class Magnoliopsida; order Solanales; family Solanaceae; genus Solanum; species Solanum tuberosum. The sequence goes on along the minus strand of NW_006238935.1, from coordinate 2,441,395 downwards.
TGATATGACCAGATTTAGTTCATCAATCTATGGAGAAAGTGAAGGTTATTCAAGAGAGATTGAAAACAGCGCAAAGTCGCCAAAAGCCTATACAGATTTAGGAGAAGAGACTTAGATTTTGAAGTAGATGATTAGGTTTATTTGAATGTTTCATTCATGAAGGGTGTTATGAGATTTGGCAAGAAGGGTAAGTTTAGTCCCCGATATATTAGTCCTTACAGGATATCCAAGAGGATTGGCAATGTAGCTTACGAATTAGAGCTACCCCAAGAGTTAGCAGCGGTTCATCTGGTATTCCACATTTCTATGCTACAGGATATCCAAGAGGATTGGCAATGTAGCTTACGAATTAGAGCTACCCCAAGAGTTAGCAGCGGTTCATCTGGTATTCCACATTTCTATGCTGAAGAAGTGTATGGGTGATCCTTCACTTATCATACCTACCGAAGATATTGTTATTAAGGATAGCTTATCTTATGAGGATATTCCTGTCAAAATTCTAGATCGCCAGATTTGCAAGTTGAGGACTAAGGAAGTAACATCAGTCAAAGTTTTGTGGAGAAATCAATTAGTTGAGGAAGCTACTTGGGAAGTTGAGGAGGATATAAAAAAGACATACCCACATCTTTTTCAATCCGGGGATATTCCAAATTGAGGTACTAATCCTTTTCATGTTATTTGTTTTAAGTTGGCATGTTGTATTTACATTTTGCCTGTTGGGTATTTGAGCTGAATGTTAGATGTTACACCCATACCCTACTAAGAGTAATCTCATTCGAGGACGAATGTTCCTAAGGGGGAGATATTGTAATACCTCGTTATTTAAAGAACTAGAATTAGAAAGAAATTATTTTTGGAAATAATTAAATTTGGAAATTTTGGCAAGTTATCTGAAGTATGAGTTTTGGGTCAACTTCAAATTACCATAACTCCTATAAGAGGATGAGTTAGGTGGGCTATAAGATATCAAATGAAAGATCTTTGAATTATCTTTCCAACGCCATCGAGTTTGCTAAATTTTGAGTTTGTATGAGGGTGATATACCCGTTTGAAGTCGGGTTGTCTGGATGAGAAAAGTCACCCGGATTTTAGAAAGGTATTTTGTCTTTTCATTATGATGAGTCCTAGATTTGGACTCATTTAACGCTTTGCTTATATAGATTTAGTGTCCTCAAATGCTTAATTTGTGCCATAAACTAATGTTAAAGCCTTGATTTTCTGGTATATGGATCGAGGAACAAAGGAAGGACACTAACAAGCAAAAAGGAACAAAACAAGCTGAAGGAATGAAGAAGGGAGAGCCTGAAGATCGCCAAGAGCACTTGGCGTGTCGTCGAGTGGCTACTCTGACCGCCTAAAGTTCCAGTGTGCCAAACCCTGAAGGTAGAAACCAAGTCGGCAATGAAAAGGAGCAGTCGGCGAATCGCCGAGCAGTTCTGTGAAGCAAAGATAGATCGCCCAAAGTTACAGAACTCAAAGATGCAGAATGCCAAGGCGAAAAGGCGATGGAAGAGGTCAAAGGGCGACTCATCCAGTGGTTCGGCGAGCCCGACTTACTTTGCCAAATGGCCTTTCGTGGCTTATTATTGCCGACTATAAATTAGATTTTAAACATTTTATTTGAAGATTTTTGGAGAACTTGATGTGGAAAAAGACTGAATTAGTTTAGAAGAGTTTTCTCTTGAGTTTTTCATAGCTTTTGGATAATTTTAGAGAATCAATTTGGACATTTTGGAAGTAGGTTTCAAATATTCTGCAAATTGAGCATTGTAAAGACTAAATCTCTGTTACCCAGTTGATGGATAATCGATTCGGTAATCGTTTTTACCCTTTTATGATATTTGGCTAAGACCCCAATTATTGGGATGTGATTATGGGTTGAATTAGTTTATGGGTATTGTTAATTACTAGTTTAAATGCTATTTGAAGTGAGTTTAATCATTAATTGTGGTTTAATTTATGATTTGTAGTTGCAAATGCAGTTCTATCTTTGTGTTCTTGGCATGCTCGAGAGAGAAGTTTTAGAACTAAGATTATTGATTAATGATTTGTGGGTATTGGGTTGAGCTGAGTTTAGCTCGAGAGAATGAATCCTAAACCCAATCCTACCCATATAGCTCTAAAGAGTGGATGAATTAAGGTATGGGTTGTTCTTCATTGTCATGCGTGTTGATGTTCGAAAGAAATCACCTCATTCGGGGTAGTTGTTCGAGAAAAAGCTATCTCCCTTATAGTCTAACCAACTCACTGATTCTTAGTTGTTTCCTAGTAGTTTCAATTACCCATATATCTATATTTGCCTATAATCGATTACATCCCGAAAATCCTTCTCCCTATTGTTATTTCAAAGTTTTTTAGACTACTTTTAGTTGATAAATAAAACCAAAACCTCCATCTGACATTCGTGTCACCCCTTTAATTTGATTAATGTCTTTTTCGATATTTTCTTTTTATATGGGTTATTAGACCACGTTTGCAATTCCTATTTGAATTTAAAACGGGTACTACTCCCTGTGGGATTCGACCCCAACTCATTTAGTTGGGTTTTATACTAATTTACGATCGTTGACACCTAGAATTGGATGAGGTGTGCTTGAAACGTTAAACCACATTACCCAATTAAGTAAATTCATTTTTAGTAATTTATTTGGGGTCTAAACTGACTTGATTCAGTTTACGCTTCACAAAATTACGTTGGGGCTTTGAGAGAAGAGAAAAGAGGAGAAAAGAGGAGAAAGAGCCAAAAGTTCATCGTGTTATTGAGTTTCACTTGCGGATTTCGCCAAGGGTTAATCTCTATGAGATATGTGAGATCACATAGTGTTGGGTTTCTTCACCCACGCGCCAATTATATTTTGATTCAGCGTATTTACATTCTTGAAGATAGAAATTATGAGTTCTTGATGAGTTCTTGATGAGTTTTGTTGAAGTCTTGTTTGAATATTTATTGTTGAGTTTTGGGAGGAGTTCTTGAGATGATTTGATGAGTTGATGATATTTAAGGTTGTTTTTTAGTAGATTCTTATATACTTTCATTGGGTATTCGAATCTAAGTGTTTGGGGAAAAAACCAATCAAATCTAGATAGTTTAGGGCTGAAAAATGAACAAGAAAATTTGTGGGCTTTCTGGGCAAAGGGCTGGCGCACCGCGCCACTCAGTGTGCCAAGAAGAGAGGGCTGTAGTTTGGGCTCTGGGGTGCCGCGCCACTCAGTGTGCCCCAACCCAGGTTCTGTAGTTAGGGCTCTGGGGCCCTGCGCCACTCAGTACGCCAGGGTCGCCAAGTCCTCTACCCTTTCCTACTTCTTTCCATTTGAGTTCCCTCGAATCGTACCTATGTTTTCTAGTTGTTTCCTACACTCTAAGGTACGTTTAAAAATTGAAGGTCATCTATAATATGAGATCATAATCCTTGAATCCATAATTCAAATTCAAGGTAAAGCTAAGAGTCAAGCCAAGAGAGTTCTTAGAGTCTTTGAAAAGTCTTATACAATCGTTTTAAACTTGTTTCAAAGACTTAAGAATTGAGTTTAAGAAAGAGTAAAGCCGAGTTCATTTCTTTAAATGATGTATGGGGACTAAGTACTCCCAAAGAGCAAATGTTTTCACATTTAAGTTAAGAGGAAACATCGATTTTCAAATGAGTTTTCATGAGTAGTTTTGAGTTCTAATTCTTTTAAGAGATAAGCTTTTTGAGTAATAATTTCAAACCATAGAGAAAGAGTTATGTTTTTAACATATGAGTTTAGTATAATTTGGGAGTAGTATTGAGTATCGATATGGGGACGAGTTCATAATAACTCAAGTCTCCATCAACCATGTAGCCATCGTGGGTAGAAAGGGTCATACTTTTTAGATGATTCCTTAATGATTTTTTAGCATAGACTAGTGGATCTACTTAGTTGAGGCATTCTATATCTTGACAAGTTATAGGACAGCTCTGGCAGCGTAGGCATGACAATGTACCATCACATAGCTCATAGTGATGGTTGTCGATTAGAGAAACTCCAACAGAATTATATTATACTTTATTACATATATAAATTGAGTTGTTATTGTATTTTCCAATACATTGAGTTTCTATATACTGTTTTAAATGCTTTATATAAACTGCATCTTTACTGTTGTTTATTTCTGCATTGAGTTGAGTATCCATGAGTTGAGTAAAGTTGAGGTAAGTGTTTCTTTTGGAATTCAGTTCAAGCTTATGTCATATTTAATTTTCCCCTCGCATGCTCGTACATTCAATGTACTAATGCCATTTGGCCTGCATCATTTTATGATGCAGATACAGGTAATCAAGATCAGCATCCAGCGCTTCGTTGATCCAGTCGAGCACTCAGAGTCTTGTGGTGAGCCTCCTTGCTTTCCGGAGGACCCTTTTATTACATTGCTTTAGTATTTTCAGTTGTTAGAATGATCGGGGGTCTTGTCCTGATATCCCTCATAGTTTTAGAGGCTTCATAGACGGATAGTTACAGTTCTTTAGTTTTTCCATTTTCAGTTGTTGATGTTAAAACTTGGTTTGCCACTTTGGCTAAGTTGAATGTTTATCTCTAAACATTTAAGGTTATTTTGAGACAGTTGTTTTACGTGCATTTGATTTCTTTATTAATACGTAAAGTATTCCGCTGAGATTCTAGTCAGGCCAAGGGTTCGCTTGGGGCCAACAATGGTTCTCGAGTGCCATTCCTGCCCAAGGTGTAGGCTTGGGGCGTGACATGTTTAGTCTTAGATTTTGAGAATTAATGATTTAGAGAATAAATAATTAATGTTGAGGATAATACTTGAAAAATAATATGTTTTTCTATTGATATGCTAAAAGTAACAAGTAAGAGTGAAAATATATTTTTAGTATAGTGGACAAGTAAAAGTAAGTGTAGGAAATAACAAAGTTGAGATGTTTGATTAAAAGAAAGACAAAGAAGATAATAATGTTACACTCTTTAATTAATTTACAGTTATAAAATAGTTAGATGGTTGCAATGGTACAACATACATAGAATTAATATTACAAGGCTATATTATTGTTTATTTATTTATTTTCACAAAACTATCAAGTAATGCTATATTATCTGGTTTCAATAAATTATATTTTTAAAATAACATACTACTTGTTTTGGTACAAAAAGAAAAACTAAAATTTATCGCAAACTATTAGTGAGTAAAAATCAATGTTTCACATTATTTTTTAAAAATTGATACAATACATTCAGGAGAGGGAGTTGAAAAAAAATTAATTGCAGAAAAATACACGTAGTTGAAAAAAGTTGATGCAATTGAAATTAAAAATAAAGAGAAATATGAAGATAGTAAACAAAAATATTGAAATTCTTTCAAAATGATAACAATATAATTATCTTTAGGAATAAAGATTGAGTTGGAGGACGTTTAATTGCAAACAAGATACATATTGTCGTTGAAAAAATTGGTGTCGAAATTAAGAAGGAAGAAATAAATGTGAAGATAATAATTAATAAGATGGAAATTCATTTACAAAGACAATAACGATCGAATAATATGATCCATTGATCAATCACATAAAATCTTCAAATAGACATTTCTAGTTTTCAAAATTAAAATATGTATGCTCCATACCAATATTTCAGGGGACTTTTCATCATATCTTATTGAAACAACATTGTCATCACCATAGGGATAGATAGATAAATTGATGATTGGATATGCGATATTTGAGACACCTTGCTTCAACAATTAAATTAGATAGCCTTTTAGCTAATTCAACATAAATTAAATTACCATTATAGTCTCTCACACACAAAAGGCACACTATCTAGAACTAGGCCTATGATTCTTCCCCATCTTTGGTTTCCTCCACTGTACTACCTTGCAGTCAATAGGTAGAGTTTATTCTTCAAAGAAATTCACTAATATTAACTAGTGTGTAGGAATAGATCTCAACCAAGGACATTTGACCATTGCCATCATTATTTTTGATGTACAAAACCATCCTAGTAAAGGACATATTTCCCCCATTAACAATAATATTCCTTCTCTTCCAAAAAAATTCTAGAGATTATCAATATTCCGCCATTTGCTTAGGTATCCCTACTGTTGTAGCAAAGGTATGCAAACCTTTGGTTAGAAAAAATGATTAATCATTTATTGACTTGACGTACCCATCACAAAAACAACATTGTGAGTCCTCTATAACTCCTCTTCTGACAAGAACTTCACCTCTCATGCATTACTTACATAGCTAGCTATGGACTCTCCCATTTCCTTATGTATTCTATATATCTTAATCCCTTGGCCTGAATTTGCTCATTAACTTCTTGAGGAAATATTTGTTATAGTGTATCAATGTTCCAAACCCCTTAGCTTGTGGCATCAATTGATTGACATCCTCAATAGAGCTATGAAAAAAATTTCAATTTTGTTTATGAGTTGCCCAGAAACTCTCTTATAAGTACCTAAAGTGTGCATGATCAGCTTGAGAGACTTCTTTCTGCCTGATGTGAAGATAATAACATCATCAGCAAAGCTTAGATGATTGATTTGAGGACCTCTCAACTCCATGTAGAAACCATTATATAAGGGGTATTGATGAAGATTGTTGAGAGATCTTGAAAGTACTTCAGCACCTAAAATAAATAGGGCTGGAGATAGGGGGTCTCCTTGTTTCAGGCCCCTAGTGGAGTGGAAAAAGCCATATCTGTGACCATTGATAATAATTGAGTACCAGTTGTTAGCCATGATTCTCCAAGCCATATCAATGAAAATTTCATCAAATCCCATTTTTCTCAGAACTATGCATATAAACGACCAGGAGACCCTATCATAGACCTTTGCCATGTCCAGCTTATTAACCACATTGCCTCCAATAATAGGCTTCTTGATTTGATGAATAATTTCCAGAGCTAACATGATATTCTCAGAAATACTCCTCCCCCTGACAAACCCTGACTGGTTTGGAGAAATCAAACTAGACAGAATAGGAGCCAGCCTTAAAGTTAGCAACTTGGAGATGATTTTGTTGGTGAAGTTGCTTAAGCTGATAGGTCTGAATTCTGATAACCTGTTGGGATTGCTTACTTTAGGAAGTAAGACTAAGCAGGCATGAGAGATATATTTAGGAAGCATATGTCCACTGAAGAAGGCCAATATCACCTACATAAGATCATCCTTAATAATTGACCAACATTTTTGGAAGAAACATCCATTCATTTTATTTGGTCCTGCAGCAGAATTTGAATTCATAGAGAAGACCACCCCTTTCAGTTCTTCAACCGTAGGTAGAGCTTGCAATTCATCATTCTGAGCCTGAGTGACCATTCTTGGAATACAGTTCAAAGGTTCTTCATCAATGATACTGGACTGCCCTGTAAAAATGTCCTGGAAGTGTTCACAAGCAGTCTCTGCAATTTGTTCATCCCCCTGTATCCACTCATCATCATCATTGAGGATTTTGTGAATGAATAACCTTCTCTTTCTACCCCTTATAAGTGCATGGAAGTATTTTGAATTTATATCCCCTTCTTTGAACCATTGTGACTGTATTTTTTGTCTGAGGATGGCCTCTTCAAGTTTCATAAACTTTATGTATTCAGCATTGAGGCCATGAAGTGTAGTTCTGTTTTCCTCACTGTTTTGCTGAATCAGATTTTCCTCAGCTTGCTTAACCCTTTCTTCATAGTCTTTAACTTTAGCATAAATGTCCCCAAATTACATTCTAGACCAGGAGCTAAGTGTAGCAGCCACCCTTTTCATTTTTTGATGAAAAATCCACATAGGATCTCCTTCCACAGACCTGTTCCAGTAGCCTTTGACAGTGTCTAGGAATGAAGTTTGATCAGCCCAACAATTTAAAAATCTGAAATATCTGGTGACATTTTCAGTTCTAGCATTTATTTCCATTAGAATTGGACAGTGATCAGACCCTACAGAAGGAAGATGAGTGATGCTTGTATGAGGCATGCTTTCCAGCCATTTATCATTGGCCATAGGTCTGTCCAATCTTTTCCAAATTCTAAAATTAATACCTCTCTGATTTGACCAAGTGAATTTCTGTCCATTAAAGCCCAAGTCCATGAGTCCACAAGCTTCAATGATGCTAATAAATTCAAAGGTTTTTCTCATGTTATAAGGAATCCCTCCTAATTTTTCCTCTGTAGAAGTAATGACATTGAAGTCCCCAACTGCACACCCTGGAGTGGATTTAGTAACATCAGCATAGTGTAACATCATCTCCCATAGATGTCTTCTAAGATGATCCTTACATTTGGCATAGACAAAAGTGTTTGGAGATTCAACATGCTTAAACTCACAGGTAATTTGTTGCTCATCTGTCTCCATTACATTACAGGTAATGTCAAGATTCCAAAAAACCAGATTTTCCCATTACTGTTGCTAACTACCTGATCCATGGCAAGTTGATTTTTGAAAAGCTGCATTTGGGAATTGTTTGAAAATGGTTCCAAAACAACAATGACAGATAGGTGGTGAATATTTTTGAGATTTTTTAGTCTTTCAATAACACCTTGGGTATTGATCCCTCTTGCATTCCAAATGATTGTACTTATCATTGGGAAGATCTAGAGGTAAAGAACCTAGTATTTGGTCTTCCTGCAGTACCAGGAACAAGAATAGAAGATTTCTTAAGAGGAATCCTTTCTAAGTGTATGCCTCTGGGGGAGAGGCCTTGTTTGCTGGTAACTTGTTGTAATTCCTTATCTAATTTTGTATCATTATTAGGATTGAAGGCTTTGATCAACAATTCACTAGTCTCATCATCTTCATCCTGGACATTTATGGGCAGATTATCTGCATCTACTTCATCTTCTGAGTTTTCAACATCATACTCATCCCTTGGTGGTCCTATTGTTTGCAGTTTGGACTTATCAGGTGGTTTGCTGGGAGTTAGAGAATTGTACATAGCTTTGAGAGGGATCACATCCAAAGCTTGTTGTTCTTCCTCCATGATGAATTTCTTACATGCATTTAACCCCACAGTTTCTGCATTATGAAACTACTTGTTTTGTTCTTCAGCCTATCTCTTTTTGATAGCTTCTCTCTTCTTCTTAATAGGCTTATTTTTGTTTTTTGGTGTATTCACTTGTCCACTAGTGCTGGCTTTGTTCCCCATATCTTTGGCCATAGACCCCTTGGACTGATCATGTTTCTCTGTAAAATTGTGGACATGCTGATTTGCCTCTGGAATTTGTTGTTGAGTCTGATTTAGCATTTTTTGAGGAGCCTTTACAGTGGTAGTAGGAGCCTGAGTCAAACCCCTCCCCTTAGATTCCCCTTCCTGCATGTTAGTAGGGTTCTCCTTCACAATCATCCTCCCTCCACAAACTTCATTAGCCACAACAGAGGGGATTACAGGGGAAGGGGTATCATTGTTAAGACAATGATCATCATCCACATCAATTACAAGGGGTGGGGCTTTAGGAATCTGAGCACCAGATTCTCTCTCAAAATTTGTCAATGGTTTTGCATTCATACATGTTCCCTGCATGCTTTGCTGATTTTGATTGTCCTTGTTCTGCTTTACTTGCATTTGAGCATTTTTTGCCTTACCTTGATCCTAGTTTTGGGTGTGATTGTTATTTCTTTTTCTACCTTGAGTCTGCCATTGTTCCTCCTTGTGAGTGTTAGTAATAACATTTGGTTCTCTTGCATGATTCTGATTTTTTGATTGCATTTGTGATCTGTCTTCCTCCTGTGGCTGATTGTTTTTGGTTCATGTACTTTGTTGTTTGTCTTGTCCTTTATTGCTAGCTTCCATTTCTTTTCTTTCCTTGAACTCTTCATATCTTGTCTTCATAGGGCATGTTCCCACAAAGTGACCCTGCTGTTTACAGTAAAGACAGTATGGTGGCACCTCTTCATATTCAATAATTTGCCACTTTCCTCTAGTTGGATCTTTTTCAGAAAATCCCATCCAAACATGTCTAGGTCTTTTCTTGGTCAGGTCTATTTGGATTCTGACTTTTGCCACACTACCCCTAGTTTTCTGCATAAATGTTGAGTCAAGATACAAGGCCTTGCCAATAGGTGACAGTATAGGAGTCAGGGTGTCCATATAGTAACAATGCCAAGGTAGCTTAGGTGTGTGATCCAAATAGGGACTACAGGGGTCTCCTCCTCTGGTTTAAATTCTGGATTCCACATTTGTATTTTCATTGAATGTCCTGCAATAAACATTTTTTGCTTTGTCCAAACATTGATGTGACCAGCTTGATTGTCAAAATCAATATAAATATGTCTCGAGTTATAGTGTGCAATCTTAACAGTTCCAATAAGGTGAGTTTGAGCAACAAAGCTTTTTCTGATCACCTCCATTTTTGGGAATGGAGTTAGTGAATTTACCCACCAAGGTGTACCTGCATCTGCCAGCCATTTTATTCTTGAAGTCTTCTTCATGAAATGTTATAGAGGGATATCCTTACTTAGTGGTAATAATATGAGGGGTTATGTTTACATGTGGGACGTTACTCTTTTGGATATCTCTCAACCTATTTGCTAAGGTTTAAGCCACAATAGGGGGAAGGGTCAGGAATTCGATTGGTGTTGTTTTTGTTAATGGAGTTGTTGGTAGGAGGTATGTTCTGTTGTTGTTGGTTGTTATTTTGGTTGGTTTTTTGCATGTTTGGTCTATATGTATCAACGTTAGAAGACACCTTGATACGGGGAGGGATTTTAGGATCCACAAGTTTGTTTCCCATGTGATTTTGTTTCTCATTCTGCCCCTTTCCATCCTCCTACATAACATGTTTACCCTTCTCATGCTCATTTTGACTCATAGATTTTGCATTATTGCAGGGGGGAGTACTATGATCATGAGGATCTTGCAAGTTATAAAGTAACTTACCTATCATGTTATTGTTATTGATATTTGTGTGGTCCTCTATAACCTATTTGCTTTGTTGATTGGTAGTCCCATTGGAGCTGTTGTTGGCCTTAATTTTCCAAATTGCTGTCTCATTTTTGTCTTAATGATCACCTGCATACAAATTAGAATTTTCAGCTTGTGAATTGACTTTTTTGGAACTTACCTCCTTGTTGCCATTTTGATTCAATTCTTGCTCCTTCTCCTGTTCTTTGTTAGCATTTTGTGAATCTCCATCATTGTGATTTTGCTTAGAATTTATGTCATTTTATCATGCTAATTTCGTAGGTGAATTATCACTTGTGCTCTGCTGAGGGATGGTCTTCCTTGCCTCTTTGTGATGTTTGTTTGCTCCATCTTCGACATTGGTTTGCCTGAGCTCCGACGAGTTCGCCTGAATCTTTGCCGGAATTATGTCCTCTGTTCCCATCAATTTTACTTACATATTTGGAGGCGCTGAGTTGAGGGGGGTCCAAACCTGTATTTTGTTTCCCCTGAATCTCATTCGTCTCCGGCGAAACTCCATTTGAGTTCGAAGGCGATTTTGGTGATTCTCTCCCAAAATTCGCCTGATCAGATCTCTCAAACGGTAAGATAGAATTGCGTGCTTTTGAGATATTAGGTAGATATTGAAGTGTAGATTCCATTCCATCAATTGGAATTAGCTGAATCATTCAAGATTTGGTCAAGGAAATAATTTCTTGCACCCACTTGAACTCCTCTTCAGACAGATGAATAGTGATCCCTAGGTTGTGATTCAAATTCGAGGAGTTGTGGTTGGAATTTGAGGGAGATTCTTGTTGGAGAGTGTTTATTTGCGCTTTGGTTTGAGGGTCGTATGACCGTCGCCGGCGGCATTATAGCCATTCTCGTGGGACTGTATAATTGCGTCCTAGTTACCGTTAGAAAGAGAATATTACCGTTGATTAGAAGAGCCTCACCTCGGGATTGAAGAGCATAAAAATGGTTTTGCTTTTGAGCATTGGAGTTGGAACTGCTTGGAGAAGCTTGCTTATCTTCTCTCCCCTTAACCTTGAGCATAGGACAATTTCTCATCTTGTGGACACTCTTTCCACAACCATAGCACCCATCCGAGCCAACTAAGCATTTGCCTTCATGTTTTCTACCACACTTTGCACAATTAGGCCTAGCCACATAGAAACCACCACTACTGCCTTATTGAGGTTTAGGGTTAGACACCCTATCATTGTTGAGCTTTGGGGGAGCACTAGAGGAGCCTTGGTTGGAGAACCTTTGCTTGAACCTCGGCCGAACTTGCCCATCGGACCTACCATTGGAGAAATTTCCATCACCGTTTCTAGCTTTTTTTACCTCCCTATTCTTGTCTTGGAGTTTCTCTTCCTCCATTTGTTGAGCATACACCATGAGACGTGAGATATCCATATTATCATGAAGCATTGCTGAACGACATTCTTTTCTCACCAATCTAGGCACACCCATCAAATACCTACTCTTCATATCCCTTGAGTCCGCCACCAAAGACGGAGCATACTTGGACAATTCGGTAAACTTTAGAGAATATTATTGAACACTCATACCTCCTTGACGAAGGTTAACAAATTCTTCCACCTTAGCTTCCCTCAACTCTCGAGGAAAGAACCTATCAAGGAATGTCGATTTGAACACTTCCCACTCAATTGGACCCGCTCCTACCGGCCTATTGTTCTTCCATTGCCTCAACTCTCGGGGAAAGAACCTATCATGGAACACTGATTTAAACACTTCCCACTCTATGAGACCCACTCCTACCGGCCTATTGTTCTTCCATTGAGTATACCATACTTGAGCAACACTCTTCAATTGATAGGCGGCTAACTTCGCTTTCTCTACCGAAGTCACCCCCATGGCATCAATTATCTTATAAACCTCTTCCAAGAACTCTTGAGGATCCTCTCCCACTTTGGAACCAAGAAACACAAAAGGGTTCATTCTAGCAAAATTCCTCAATCTAGAAGCTGTGGAATTCACATTAGTTTTCATAGGAGCAATCACTTCTCTATTGGCTTGAGTTGTCACAACTTGAGATAACAATTGGATAGTAGACCTAAACTCCGCATGGGTCACATTCTCCATTATGGGATCAACCGGAGCTTGGTTAACTTGAGGAGCTTGATTACCTTGAGGAAATACTTGATTCACATTCTCCTCTTCCACCCTTCTTGCGTTAGCCCTTCGTGTATTCATTTCCTAAAGACACAAGAGAAGGATAAGAAAGAAGACTTTATAGAGTTAAACTCTATGGCACGACTTAAGAGTAATGAAAGAAGTGAAATTCCCTAACATCTTATAACCTCTCATTCGCTTGGTTAACTTGAGGAGCTTGATTACCTTGAGGAAATACTTGATTCACATTCTCCTCTTCCACCCTTCTTGCGTTAGCCCTTCGTGTATTCATTTCCTAAAGACACAAGAGAAGGATAAGAAAGAAGACTTTATAGAGTTAAACTCTATGGCACGACTTAAGAGTAATGAAAGAAGTGAAATTCCCTAACATCTTATAACCTCTCATTCATAAATGTGGCGCGCTTCACACTCATGAACAAGACTCTACTAGACGTGGCTTATGAGACATCATCCTAAAATCATTCTAAACTTTTTGCTCCGATTACCAAGTTTGTCACAACCCAAGGGTACCCCCTAGACGTAACATGGAACATAGGACCTCGAAAGGAACCATGTAAGCCACTTAGCATATCATAACATAAAGCATTGGAATAATAAGAATAAAAACGCATTTAAGTCTAAAAGTTTCATAAAATCAAAGTGAAAGTCTAGACTTGTCTCAATTAGCCATCAATTACAATCGAAGTATCAAAGAGGGTCACAGCCCTTACAACATAGTTCTCAAATGAAAGTACAAGAAGAAGAAACTAGAAAGTCCACATCTGTCCTCGAACCATGAGGACTCACCAAAAGCAAGGAGAATAGTCGATACAAGCTTTGATCAAGAAGGAAGATCACCTCAAACACTGGACCCTACACTTATAGAAATGTAGAAAATATGGGTTAGTACAAAAATGCACTAAGTATGGTAGCCATGCATAAAAACCTTAAAACATCCAAAAAGGGACATTTTAGTTTAAAACTATGCACTTTACCAAATTTAGGAATCATCATGAATACTAGTGCAAAAACATAAGTCATAAGCATATTCAACATACAGATCATCACATTATATTGGAAACATACCATAAATACCCTCAAAGCATCCTTGTGCAATGCATGAATATGATCCCATAATCCTACTCACACTAAGGAAAGCTTATTGAGTAACTATAGTTCATAACTCATATTATTGTTCATATTATCATAATGGGATTAGCTTTAACCGACATACACCATGTGAGCTTAATCATGGACTCTGGGGTCTACCCCACACCGAAAAGGGGTTGTCCTACTTGCCTAAGGTAGAACCAAACTCTTAGTTTAGGTGGATCCACTAGCTAAAGACCTATGTGGGCACATAGTTTATAGGATAAGGAGATTGCTTCTAGAAACTTGAACTCAACTAGGGTAGAAGGTTTCCATCTCATGAGATACCTACTTTGGGAACCCGAACTCAACTAGTGTAAAAGGAACCCATTTGGAAAGTCGGAATCAACTAGTGTATAAGCTTTCAAGGGAAGCCAGACTTAACTATAGTATAAGCCTCCATCTCATATTCATATCCACTCGGTGCTAAGCATTAATTCCCATAAGTTATCTATTAAGTCTTGACTTAAGTTCATATTAATGGAGGAATGTCTTTACACTCAATCCAATATAATTCATACTATAGCTCATAGATTCAATAAGTGAGACTAGTCTTCCAACCTCAGAATCACCACATGTGACAAACCTTTCACATCATACCATATTCATACATAAGTGTGTACATAAGGATAATCATCCAATCAACACAACAATTAGATCATAATCATATTCACATAGGTCACATAAGCCTCATAAACATAGCCAATTCTCATGTTTTACCCTTCAAGGACCATAGATCACATTCAACCAACATATCTAGAATTACGACATTAGACATGGAGGATAACATGATTCAATTACTACTATTACTATAAGCATGATTTCATAATACTCTTCATTCTACAATTCACCCACACTTTTAGATCCAATTTGGGAAAATATGGGAATTAATGGATTCTTGAGGAATTCAACTTAAAATCATATAAAAATCATCAATATATCCATAATTAAACATAATCCAATCAATTAAAAGGAATTTGAAAGGAATCCATGATATTGAAGTAAAACCCTAGGTTTTAGAATTTCTAACTTGAAATTGGAGTTTTTGGAGAGGGCTCCATGGGTGAAGACTACCCATGGATGAAGAACTACCATACCTTAGCTTTGATTCTACAAGAAATTCAGTGAGCCCTCTTCTTCAAACCCTAGCTTCAATTCTCCTCTTCTTCTTCCTTGGAGTTCTAGAGAGAAGATTTTGGGGAAGTTGAGTTTGGAAATTGATTTTGGAAATAATGAGAGAGATGAATTAGTTTAGGTGTTTAAAACACTAATATAGTTGGTTTATTTTAGTGAAAAACGACACCACTTAGTAATTAATTAAAAAGGAAAACCCCATAAGACCCCTAAGCTTAACTGCCAAATGGCAGTTTCTGGTGTGACCCACGGCCACCCACCCACCGTCCGTGGATGGATCCACGTGGTGTGCTGGTGAATCGTGGGTTGGGGTTCTGCAGCCTAATTTCTAGAGCGTTGACCCACGATCCCCACCTACGGGGCATGGGTGGACCTACGGGGTGTAGGTTGCCCTCGTGGATCACTGCCCATGTCACTTTTGGGTCTTTTCCTCAAGGACCCATGGTTAGTCCTTGGGGTTAAGGCCTTGACGTTCCAACACAAAAAAATGAATTTTAAGGTACGGGGAGGTACTTATACGACTTTAAACCCTAACGTCAAGCTCTAGTTTAGCCTACTAGTTTACGGGGCATTACGATATAATACAACTACTTTTGATGGAAATAAATAATTTCTTACTATTGTTGATGACTTCTCAAGAATGACTTGGTTGTTTTGACTTAAACATAAATATGATGTACGTTTCATTGCAAGTATTTCTTAAGTATGTTACAAATGAATTTGCTAAGACTATTAAGGTGATAAGAACTGACAATGTTACTGAGTTTCAACTCAATCAGTGAAACCATGTTTAAAGAGTTGGAGATTATTCATCAGAGGTCTTGTCCATTTACTCCTCACTAGAATGGGGTTGCTAAAAGGAAGCAAAGACATTTACTTGAAGTGACAAGAGCATTAAGGTTTCAGGCAAAGATTCCTGGAAATACTAGGGGCGTTGTGTGGTAGCTGCAACTTATATCATTAATAGTATTCCTAGTAGTGTGATCAACTTTCAGACTCCTTATGAAAGGTTATATGGCAGTAAGCCAAGGTTGTCTCATTTCAGAACAATTGAGTGTATGCTTTGCAAAGAGTCTGAATGAACATGATAAGATGCTACCAAGATCCAACTCAGCAATCCATGTGGGATACTCAAAAACTCACAAAGGATTTGTCCTATTTGATCTCTCTAATAAACCTTTTTTGTAAGTAGGGATGTCCTATTCAGAGAAGATATGTTTCCAAGAGTTGGATCCACAAGTTCATGTGTCATCTAGTTGTAATAGAGGTGAACAGGAGCCTGTCAATATTACACATCAGTCTGAAGACATAAGTGATCAGATAGGTGCAACAACTGATCACTTAGGAGAGTATGATATTGTAGATCTTCCAAATGATGATAACATTCAATAAGCACCAGTTCAAGAGGTCGTTGCACCAGCTGAACATAGAAGGTCTACCAGGACTAGACTACAACCATTATGGATGCAAGACTTTGTTACATCTAAAAAAGTGAAGTATCTTATAAGTAACTACATGTGCTATAGTCACCTTACCCCTTCCCATCAATGCTACATTGTTGCTACATCTTCATTGAAAGAACTTGCCACTTACTCAGAGGTTGTTAAGGATTACAGATGGGTAGAAGCTATGCAGGTTGAAGTGCAGGCACTGGAAAACAATAAGACTTGGGTAGCCACTGATTTTCCCCATAGGAAGAAACCTATAGGATGTAGGTAGATATAAAAGTCAAATACAAGTCTACAGGGGAAATAGCGAGGTTTAAGGCAAAGCTAGTGGCTAAGGGGTACAACCAACAAGAGGGCATAGATTATAAAGAGACTTTCTCACCTGTGGTAAAGATGGTAACAGTGAGGTCTATATTATATATTGCTGTCTCAAGGCATTAGCATATTCATCAGATGGATGTTTCCAATGCCTTTCTACAAGGTGACCTAGAAAATAAAATATATATGCAACTTCCTTAGGGTTTCGTCAGTCAAGGGGATAATGTGTGTAGACTCACAAAGTCAGTATATGGGCTTAAAAAAGATCCAAGACAATGGAATCACAAGCTAACTGAAGCTTTCACTAGTCTCAAGTTTAAACAAAGTCAGTATGATTATTGAGTTTGTATTGTACTTGTGTATGTGGATGATATGCTAATCACTGGAAGCAGTCTTCAGTTGATAGAGGAAACAAAATAGTCACTAAAAAAGTCTTTCAAAATGAAGAACTTAAGTGAAGTAAAATACTTTATAGGTATTGAGTTCACTAGGTCATCAGAAGATATACTGATGAATCAAAGGAAATATTCCTTTGAACTTATAACTTAAATTGGTATGTCAGTAGCCAAACCTGCAGGAACTCCTATTGATGTCAATGTCAAACTAACTTCAAGGCAATATGATGAGCAAGAGGAAAATAGAAAGGCCTCTGAGGATCCTTTGATAGATCAGGCAGCATATCAGAAACTGATGGGAAAGCTAATGTATCTTAACATGTCTAGACTAGATATATCCTTTAGCACTAAAGCAGTAAGTCAGTTCCTACAGCAACCCAAGAAATCACACATGGAGGCTGCATTAAGGGTGGTCAGATACTAAAAATGGGAACCTTGACAAGGTCTGTTATTAGCAAGTTCTTCTAATGAAAATGTAACTAGATTTTGTGATGCAGACTGAGCTTCTTGTCCACTTACCAGAAGGTCTTTTATAAGATACATGGTCAAGATAGGTGATTCTTTGGTGTCTTGGAAAGCCAAGAAGCAGAACACAGTCTCCAAAAGCCCAGTTGAAGCCGATTACAGGAGTCTGGCTTCTACTGTTTCAGAGTTGGTGTGGTTGCTTGAAATGCTGAAAGAAGTTGGAGTTGAAGCACATTTACCAGTGCAAGTTTATAGTGATAGTAAGGCTGCTATACAAATTGCTACAAACAAGTGTACCATGAGAGGACAAAGCACATAGAGATTGATTGTCACTTCATAAGGGAAAGACTCTACACAAGAACAACTTGCAGATGTGTTGACAAAAAGGTTGTCCACATTACAACATGAATATCTATTATCCAAGCTAAGAGTGTTCAACATATTTGTCCCTCCTAGCTTGAAGGGGAATAATGAGATATTCCCTGTTGACAAGCTAGTTAAAGAAGGTAGTTAAAAATAGTTAAAGATAGTTAAGGGTAGAAGTGTCTTAGTAATGAGTTTGTTATAACAAACTCACATGTAGTTAGTTGAAAGTCAATTACCAAGTCTTTGAATCATGAGCTATATATACTAGCTTCTTCTATTGTAATACACAGTTTTGAGAATCAATCAATAAGAGTCTATATTCCTTTTCTCTTTCGAGTAGCTCATTGTTAGTTCATATGATTAAGCTGTCTTTCAATTACGTTCAACTCTCTTGCTCATCAACACTAGGAACCTCTTCATCTTCACCCTTATCCATTTCAATCTACGTAACCCTTATAATACCATCTTCTATTTTTGAACATTCTTTTGTGACACTCTTATCTGAAGTAGTAGTCTGATTTGGCAATGCCCTTACTACTTCTTGAATCTTCTTTTATACTAGGATGATTGGCATATAATATTGAATAGGAAGCATTAGGGTCAATCTCTTCCTTTATTTTTGCAGCTTCATTTTCATCACTATTAGGTGGAGTTAGGTTCTTTTATCTAGTAACTATTCTTATATCTCACCTTCATCATTTGTACCCTCTGGTTCCTACAGCCGTTATTTCCATATTGATCCACTAATTTTTCTGATAACAAAATTTATTTCTCTTTTTCATCGATGCTGACAAGGTTACTAGGTTTGATGACTTATTCAACCCAGTTTCAAGTGGGGGAACCACTAGGCCGGCCCAAATCCCTCTTACTATGGGCCTTTGTATCACTTATTGTAGTTGATTTGTCTCCAAAGTGTGCATTTCCTCTTTTTTGTTACTATCAACATTTGGCACCATTGGTATGTCACCCTTTACATTGTTGCTATCATCAACATGAACTTTAGGTATGTCATCTGTTTTGGAGCCTCTTTGTCCAGTAAACTCTTACCACTGGTCCTAGTCTCAACTTTACTTCATTTATTATATTTAGATTCTCCTTTCTATTTCCTTATACTTTTTAATATCCAAGGCAACATATTGATTGAGGGAGGTGATTTTTGCCCACTTATCATTACCATTCTTCTGATTTTTGTGTGTATTTTTATTTGTTTTTCCTTTCTCATTTGTAGCTGCAATTCAATCTGCAAGGTTCCCAACAATTGGTAAGCCTTCTTGGGAATGGCCTAGTAGGCTGGATTTTCTTTGCTGTCTCTTGTAATACATTGTTACTCGTGTGATTATAATTATTGCTTACCTTCTCATTTGTTACACTGACTTTATTTTTCTTAGGAATATCCATCTACTTCTTTTTCTCATTCTCTCATATTTCCAGTGCAGGGTGTATATTCAACATTATAAATGTTATGTCCTTTTAACTTTCATTCTCTACAATACTTTTGTATGTAATTATATTGTATGTTTACCTTGATTGTCTTAATAGCCCCTGTAGCTTCATCTTTTATGTCATTTCTTACATAATCAAGAAGATTAGCCTATAGATTGGCTAGAACCTTCACATTAGCATAATTTGGCTTTGTTTTGTAAATTATGGCCATGTCTAGATAAATTGGTGTACCCACCAAAAAGGCCAATGACAATAAGGATTCTTTCACATAGTTTGTTGGCAAAAGATTAGGGAAAGAAATTCATGTCATGTCCATTGTAGTTTCTTCTCAAGAGTGAATTTAGAGTCGTATACCAATGGTCTCATTTAGTATGAGTCCACATCCTTGAAATTAATGTAAAAATCAATATTTGAGGTTAAATTAATTAAGTTATCCTTAAGTGAGAACCTCATCAATATGACAATTTCTTAAGAAACTTGTGTAGTCGTCTCCTTTGATATTATGGTAGGCTGGGATTGTAGTATGAAACTCTTCTAGTTTAGGCTTGTCATACGACTATCTAAGTTGACTACAATCAAAATAATAATAAAATCAAACTCGAACAAGTCAACACAAAAGGTAAGAACACAAAATAAGTTTGTGTCATTTATACGAATTCTCTAGAATTTTTTTATTTAGACCACTTCATTAAATACTTAATAAGATTTTTAACACTTTTTTATTCAAAATATGTTCATAGGGCCATTTTTTATTTATAAATTAACAAAATACCAAAAGGGTCTAGAACTGACCCTATCCAGCTAGATTTGGCCCTAAAATCTAAGTGAAACAAACTATAATACCAATAGAGAAAGCAAACATAAGATAAAAAAAAAAATACTTGAGATGGTGGAGGATCTGGATGCATCCTCTATCTCTTCTATTAGTTGAGCTCATTCATCTCTTATTCAGAGTTTTTGCACATTTTTTATCTCCTTCTCCATTACGACACGATGTACATGTTTTTCTGAGATCCAAATTATGGTTTTATCGATGTGGATTCGTCAATTGCGCTCTTCTTCTATAAATAATTTCATCATTCTTATCATTTTTGTTCTGTCTCATTAACCAACTCTTAACAATATATCCCTATATTCTGTTATCTCCATAATATATAGTTATTTAGCATCTGTGACAACATATGTATATTTTGTTGGTCCATATGCTCACATTAGTAACAAAAAGTCTCAACACATTGCTCAATGTGTTGTTCCATATGTTCAATTTTGAAACATATGACTTACATCTTGTAACATATGGTCTAATGTACCTCTTCTAATTACTAAATTACTTAATTTATCAATTAATACCTCCATCAAATTGACATTTGTGGCAACATATGTATATTTTGTTAGAACATATGGTCAATTCTGTGTTGAAATTAGCACAGATAGGTCATATATTGCAGCATATGGATAACCTTACATGTGGCTTTTGATATTAATTCAATTAAATTGTGACTTAATACAACATGTAACACTAATATATAATGGTATAGCATGTCTAATTACTAAATTATGGTCTAATGTAACAACTTTCATCAAATTTATCAATTATTCAATACATATAGTATTATACCACTAGTTCATCAACCAATGACTAATTAATTTCACATGATAGTGATATAACACAATAGATAATTGTCACGCCCCGAAATAAGGGCATAACTGGCACTCGATATCCTAAAACATCGAGTTACCCATTGAAACATACTAACTAAACCAAACTTGTGAGGCAAAAATATTGGGCAGCACAACCTCTAAAAAGTGAAGCTTGGACCTAGAGGTCATGACCTGAAAGAGAATAACCATAAAAACAATGGTAGACAAACCATAAAAATAGATAAAGATGTACTATCTAGCCTACGAGGCCACAACCGAAAACATACCTACTTACACACACACCTATATATGCATGCCAAGACTATTGGCTGGAGGTTGAAACATACAAAAAAGAAAACCTAGAATATTGTGCCCACAATAGCCTCTATGAGTGACAAAAGCACTGTCGGGACAAGGCCCCGACTATACCCAAACTGTACAACAAAAGTAAACATCCTCTGATAGCCCCAGGATAAGATGGAGCTTACCAACTCACAGCTGAACCTGAATCCTAGCGGGTGGGTCGATTAGAGTCCCTGCCTGTACCTGCTCGCACAAAACAAAAAGCAGCGTCCCCAGGCAAAGGGACGTCAGTACGAATAAAAATGTACTGGTATGTAAAGCGAAAAGTAAAATC
>NW_006238935.1:2414640-2416198 GCF_000226075.1 Solanum tuberosum | reverse complement strand
TTGAACCTTTATGATCAATTGTGACTAGAATCACCTAGTAATGAAAGATGTGATCAAATTACCTTGAAATCTAGGTATAAATAAGAGATTAAGAAAGGAACCTTGAGAGTAGGATTTGTGATCATGTTAGCTAGGGCTTTAGGGTGATGCTAATATGATTACCTAGTGTTGCTAAAGCTTTGAGAGTAAAGTCTAAAAGAGAATAGAAGTCTAATAGGTTGTATTTTGGTGAAAGGCATATACTCATGTAACCTACCTTATGAATGCTTAATAGATGAAAGTGATAGAATCACTTGAGCATGGATGGATTGTCAAGGACACTCTTCCATGAGTTATAAGTGTTAAGCAAGGCCTAACAAGTAAATCTTGGGGTGTGTGCTTGGCTCCAAGTGGATATTGACAATGAGATGGAGTGTCACACAAGACAGGGTCCGAGCTCCAAGTAGAAAGGAGAACCACACCTAGTTGATGTGAGGACTATCCAAGTTAAAGGGGGAACTCTTACGTAGTAGAGTGTGGGTTTTCCCAAAGTTAGGTCTCATGAGATGGGAGCCTTCACATAGTTGAGTTAAGGTTCCTAGTAGCAATCTCCATATCCTATGAACTAAGACATGCTTGAGAAGCATCTCATAGTGTTCTAAAGCATAATTGAACTAAGACTTACTTAATGAAGTACCTCATAGTGTTCAAGAGTATAAGTGGACTTAGACATGTTTAAGGTAGTATCTCATAGGGTCCATGTGAAGAAGGAACTTAGACATACAAGAGAGTATCTCATAGTGTTCAAAGTAGAAAGGGGTTTAGACATGCTTAATGAAGTATCTCATAGTATCCATGCTAATAGTGAACTTAGACATACTAAAGGAAGTATCTCATAGGGTTCAACCTAATAATGAACTAAGATGTGCTAAGAGAGTACCTCATAGTGTTCTAAAGTTAAGAGATGAACTAGGTTCCAAACCAAGAAGAGTTAATATGAGGACCTAAAAGGTAGTACTTAGCATGTATAGTATTATGGGGTGTTTTGCATGCATTGCACAAGTATGACTTAGGGTCATTAAAGAAAAGTCTTGAGATAGGATTGTGTTATAGTTGCCCTTCCTAGTTATAGTTGACTAAAGGTGAGAGATTCCCTTAGTTATGAGAGTCAAACTAATAATGAGACCAAAGGAGGGTAAGTATGACTAAGATGACTTCAAGGCTATGCTTAGGGTAAAGGGTAGTATTGGATGCCTTTCATGCATTGAACAAGTGTGTCTTGAGGTTACTTAGGAGTATGGTTCCCTCATGGTAAGAAGAGCTTATGAGTTAACCATGTATATAGGCTATGATTAAGATGATCAAAAAGGGATATTTGGCTTGGGTAGTATTATGGATGCTATTCTTGCTTTGCACTTGTATGCTTTTGAGGTTACTTGAGAATGGTGTTATTATGGTAAAGAGGACTAAGAGTCTATTATGCTTATATGGGTATGACTATGTCTTATGTTGACTTATGTTTATATGATGCTCATGTTGGAGAATATGTTATGACTATGATGATTATGCTATGACTATG
>NW_006238935.1:2414200-2414513 GCF_000226075.1 Solanum tuberosum | reverse complement strand
TTATTTCCTTTATGTCATTTCTTTATGTTTTAGACTTTGTATGGGCTGCGTCCCAAAGTCTTTTATTCAAGAGTTTATTAGATAGTTTGAGACAAAGAGTATAGAAAGACTTCCGCTTGTTTTTATGAAATGTGACTTAGATTGTAAATGTTTTAAATTGTTCCGTATTTCTATTTCTTACCTATGTTATGATGCTAAGGGCTTGTATGAGACCCCTTCGGGGTCAAGTACGCCGTGTTACGTCTAGGGGGTATCCATGTGATGCTTATCATGACCAACGACACTAACCTACGGTACGAGTGTCTACGATCGT
>NW_006238935.1:2388605-2413190 GCF_000226075.1 Solanum tuberosum | reverse complement strand
ATCTTCACGTTCTGGACCATTGGGCGATATAGTACTGCTTCGTGGAAATATTCGGCGAAGCATCGACTGCTCCTTTTATCGCCTTTTTGATCCTTCTCCTTCAGGGGCTTCGCGTACTGGAACAAAGGGCGGAGTGAATCCCTTCAACGTATCACCAAGTGTGCTTGGCGATGCTCAGGCTTCAGCTTCTTCATTCTTTTCAACCTTTTTGTTCCTTTTTGCGCCTAAGTGTCCATGCTTTCACTAAAACTTCAAATACCTGAAACTTAAGAGTTTTCATCAAATATTTAGACAAAATAAGCATTCGAGGACATTATTCTATAAAAATGAAGTCCTAAATGAGTCCAATTTGTGGACTCATCACCCTGGTTCATGACAATTTATCATTTAATACATCCATCAAATTAGCATATGTGGCAACATATTATCAATTTTGGTGGAACATATGATCAATTTTGTGTTGAAACTAACACAAATAGGTCATATGTTGCAACATATGAATAACCCTACATGTGGTTTTTGATATTAATTCAATTAAATTGTGACCTAATACAACATGTAATACTAATATATATTGTTATAACATGTCTAATTACAAAATATGGTCTAATGTAACAACCTTCATCAAATTTATCAATTATTCAATACATATGGTATTATACCACAAGTTCATCATCCTATGACTAAGTAAATCCATAAGATAGTGATATAACACAATAGAGAATCGTTATATATAGTGTTATAATATTTTATTGCTAAATTATGGTTTAACGTAATAAAATATTGTCCAATTTAACATTTTAATAACTAAACTACTTAATTTATCGTTTAATACATCCATCAAATTGGCATTTGTGACAACATATGCATATTTTGTTGGAACATGTGGTCAATTTTGTGGTGAAATTACCACAGATAGGTCATATGTTGCAACATATGTATAAGCTTACATGTGATTTATCGTTTAATACATTCATCAAATTGGCATCTGTGACAACTTATGTATATTCTGTTGGAACATATGGTCAATTTTGTGTTGAAATTTCCACTTATAGGTCATATGTTGCAATATATGGATAACCTTACATGTGGTTTTTCATATTAATTCAATTAAATTGTGACCTAATACAACATGTAACACTAATATATAGTGTTATAGCATGTCTAAATACTAAATTATGGTATAATGTAATAACTTTCTTCAAATTTATCAATTATTCAATACATGTAGTATTATACCACAAGTTCATCATCCTATGACTAAGTAATTCCATATGATAGTGATACAACACAATAGAGAATCGTTATACATGGTGTTATAGCATTTTTTTTATTGCTAAATTATGGTCTAATGAAATAAAATATGGTCCAATTTAACATTTAATTACTAAATTACTTAATTTATCGTTTAATACATTCATCAAATTGGCATCTGTGACAACTTATGTATATTCTGTTGGAACATATGGTCAATTTTGTGTTGAAATTTCCACTTATAGGTCATATGTTGCAATATATGGATAACCTTACATGTGGTTTTTCATATTAATTCAATTAAATTGTGACCTAATACAACATGTAATACTAATATATAGTGTCATAACATGTCTAATTACAAAATTATGGTCTAATGTAACAATTTTCATAAAATTTATCAATTATTCAATACATATAGTATTATACCACTATTTTATTATCCAATGACTAAATAATTAATATAACACAATAGATCATCATTATATAGTGTTATAGCATTTATTTTTTTATTGCTAAATTATGGTATAATGTAATAGAATATGGTCCAATTTAACATTTTTAATTACTAAATCACTTAATTTATCAATTAATATATCCATCTAATTGGCATTTATGGCAACATAATTTAAAAAAGTTCCAACAGAATATGAATCAATTTCAACAAAAATTTACAAAAAATGCAACAAAATATGAATCAACTGCAACTGAATACGAATAAGTTGCACCATAATACAAACTATTCCATCTCATGAGCAGACCCCAACCCATAACTGACCCAACAACAATTCTTTTTTTCCCTTCTTCTTCATCAACTTCTTTATTTTCTTGTATGTGTTCCTTTTCCTCTATTTTTCTTCTCTTTCTTCTTCCTTAGCTTTATTTTTATCTTGTCTTTCTTCCTCATCCTCATTTTTTTCTTGTCCTTCTTCATCAGCTTCATTATTATCTTTTCTGTCTTCGTCATCCTCATTTTTTTCTTGTCCTTCTTCCTTTACATCAAGTTCTTTTTGAGAAACTCCTACTTCTACTTCGAAAGAAACTCTTGATTCTACTTGAGAAGAAGAAACTCGTGATTCTACTTGAGAAGAAACTGTTTTGAATGCAAGCTCTTGTAAAAGAGAGGAACTAGAATTTTCCTTCTTCTTCCTACCAGTTCAATCCTAGGTTTCTTCTTGATCTTTGTGTCAATTGGTTCAATTGTTACTACAATTTCTCTTTTGATAGGGAACATTATATTTGTATTTGGAAAAGTTTATCAACAATCAACCACAAAATCAAATATTTCTTAACAAAAATAACAACAACACAACACACAATAACATAAACAATAAACAACAATACATCACCTCTCACAAAACCCCAAATACGATTCAATACCACACATTAACCAACCAACCAACCACAAAACCCTTCCTAAATTCTAACCAACTAACTACAAATTGAAGCCTTTTGAAACCAGATAATATTTCAAAAAAAAGAATAACAACCAACCATTAACCACTAAAAAGCTCCCGATTTAATATCATCAAATATTTGAAAATCCTAATTTAATTTTTACCTGAGAAGATATCGACAATAAAAGAAATGAGCGACAATAACGAGGCGGTTGAAACTATTGTAGAGACAAAGAAACTACAACAGATTACACTTTATGTTGTAGAAAATATTGCAACAACAAGTGAATTTGTGGAGAAATAATGGATAAACAAGAAATAGAGAGGAGAAACAAAATAGAAGAGAGAGAGAGAGTGGAGAAAGAGAAACGAAAAGTCAATTTTTTTTAATATGAAGCGTTGTTCGTCCCCAAGTGACTTTTATATAGATGACTGTGTTTTTCTTTTCTTTTTTAATTTTTTTTTTGGCAATATTATGTTGCAACACACACTACAACAAAAACAACTTTTAGCGGCAATAAATAAACACATTAATAAAGAGTGCTAAAGTCTTTACCGACATTAGTTAAGTGTCTTTAGATCCAATATCGCTAAATGCTTTAGGGATATATACAAAGAGTGCTAATTGCCGCTAAAAATACATATTTAGCGGCAATTAAGCTATTGCCATTAATTAATTGTCGCTAAAGATCATTTTTTATGTAGTGACATGTTAATTCAAAGTGACATATGTTGCCACAAATAACCTTTATGTTGGGGCACATGCAGATAATTGTGTGATTTTTTACAACAGAGGTTATACATGTTGCCACATATACCACATAGTTTCCTCGTTTCCTACATAAATAACATTTGTTCCAACAAAATAAATACAATATTAACCATTAATATATCAGCTAAAAGGAACACTTCACCAATTACTTTTTACAACTTATCAACAAAAAGTAATTCAAAATGATATACATATCCATCAAAACTAAATCTAATCAATAAAGGTGACCATAACATTTTCATTTGGAGATATGGAGTTTGATTTTTTAGGTCTAGGCCTATGTGGGTCTTCATTGTTATTAACATTGCCACTTTGAGCCTTTAAAATCCCATAATTCTATAGGAGTGAAGCATATCTCATGCGAAGGGATTGATAAATAATTTCAGAAGATGGTACTTGTAGTCCATCACTCAAAAAATCAGCGTATGCAGGAACAAAAACTCCACAGTCTCTACATGTGAAATATTCTTGGCTATATGACCATCAATATTATATGTCATTTCCTTAATAATATTAGTGATTTCTTTAACACGAGTAAGTACATAATCACGTTGTTGCTCACATCCTTTACATCGACAGAAGAACATTTGATGTTAGAAGAGGAAGCAACACCGATAAAAGATTGAGTTGTTGCCACATGTGAACCTTCTGGTGACAATTTGTCTACAAGGTAAACAAAAAGAGTTGAGAATTTACAACGGATTATAAAATAACAAGGGGTATCAATTTATACTTCTGTTGACACAAATGAACATTCTGTTGCAACAAATGAATCTTCTGTTGCCATAGATGAATTTTCTGTTTCAACATATCACTACTATGTTGCAACATACGACACTTCTTTCAACAAATGAAATATATGTTGGATAACTGAATATACTATATTTTTATAATCATATGAACAAAATGGTCACAAAAAGAACAAAAGCAACAAAAAATGACTTTCACTGAACGACAACAATACATATACATTTCTTAAAAATTAGGGTTTTTTTTGGGTTTGATGATTTTCTTTCATAAAAAAGAAATAATAGGTACTATTACATAATTATTCAATTTTGACATCTATAGAACGATTTCTTGTTTATTAACCCAAGAAACGAACTTAGTATCAAGAGTGTGTTGTTTGAAAATTATAAAATCTTTCAAAAATATGACTTACTCGTTTTAAGTCGAACACGACCTTCAATTCAAAAAGAGAGAGTAACGGCCGGAGATGAGGAGGAAGATAATGAGGAGAATGATAGTCAGATTTTTTAAGGAAGAAGAAGAAGAAGAGAAGAACGTTGGAGAGAAGAAGAAGGAGAAAATTCTATTTTCTTTTATTTTAAAAATAATAATAATTTGGATAGAATTAAAGTAGTTATAAAATGTAGTGTTTTTTTTTGTATTTCATAAAATATTAGAAAATTTTAAAAATATTAATTTAATCCCAGATTAACTTAATTACATTTTAAAATCGGTTTGACCCATTTATAGAGTAACTTTCACATATAGCAAACACAAAATTCATATTTGTATGCTATAGCAAAATTTGCATGATTGCGCTCCATAGCAAACATATATATATACAATTCGCTATACATATACAAAAAAAACAGTTGTATAATTCGCTATACATATACAAAGAAAGCAGTTGTATAATTCGCTATACATATACAAAAGAAAACAGTTGTATACAAAAGATCAATTGTATAATCTGTGTATGTATAAAACGAGAAAGAGAGAAAGACAAAAGAAAACTGAGCAGGAAAATATTTGTATTGTATAATTATAAGTGTATAGGATGAAGATAAATGTATTTGCATGTGTATATACAAATTTCTCTCGCTTTATACAAACAGAAGCGCAATTTATACATTTCGTTTCTGTTTGTATAAGCGAGAGAGGCAAGCGAGATTTGGGAGAGTGGCGAGCGAGATCTGGGAGAGGGGAACGAAAATATATGTATATATACAATTTCTCTCGCTTTATACAAACACAAATGCATTTTATACATTTGTGTTTAATTTGTATAAAAGCGAGAGAGGCGAGCGAGACTGCCACCAAACGAGAGTGGCAAGCAAGACTCTACCAGGGAGAGTGGCGAAAAATAGCAATAGTTTGCTATATGATATAATTAAATCAAAGTATATTTATAGCATTTAATTTGAATGAATAGTTTGCTATTATATATAATTTTCCGTAGTGTGGATAATTGTAATCCGCAAACAAGGCAGGGACAAATGGTGAGAAAGGAAAACAGGAGAGAAATTTGGCCCAAATAAATCGGTTGGCAGCGTCCTCATGTGGTGACGGCGGCGGCAACTGCGACTTTTTTAGATTTGATCGGAGACACATAGTTGTTATCTTCATCAATCTAAGTAGTAAGATAAAAATGCAAGGTAGTATCTATTCGAGGTGTTTTAGGGGTAGGGAGTTGTTGCTCCACAAAACACAAAAAATGATTTTGAATTACATCCCTTCTCGCCTTTTCCCTTCCCAACTACTAAAATCCCCAAGTTATCGAACTCATCTTTCAACCATTAAACGATACCCATGGGATTCTTCAAGAACCACTTCTACTGGTTTCAAACAAATCAAGGCATTCATTTCTGATTTCCCTGCTAAAAACCCTGTATGTGTGTCTTTTCATTTTTATTACTTTTTTTTTAAATTTTATTATTGTAAACCTCTCTTTGATTGACTATTTTTGGTTTAAAGGATGGGAAATCAAATGGGTATGCCATGTTTTCAACATCTTCAACTGATGATGCTGGCACAAAAAAGCCTCTCCTCAACAAGGAACAAACTCAGCCTGCAACGGAAGCCGATCAAATATCTAATGCCAGAATTATAAGCACTCTCGCAAAATACTTGTGGATGAAGGATAATTTTGAGTTCCGCTTTCGCGTCATTGCTGCCTTGAGTTTACTAGTTGGTGCAAAGGTATGAGAGTTGTTCTCTTCTAGTTGCTTTATTTATCTATTTACTCAAGTATGGTAGTACTTGAGTGCGGATAATTCATTGCTTCTCCCATCAGCATAGGGAGGGATCCTTTAACTCTGCCGCCCACGCTTAGGAAGACACTGGGACCCTGACCTCCAGTGTCACCAAGGCTTAGGCAGGTTCTGGGATTCGGACCTTGGGAACTTGCTTTAGTTCTTCAGGAGTTAGTTGCGTTATTAGTTTTTCTAAAGGAATGGGCATTATGTGGAGATTGTTGCCAAACGGGGGATGAATATTGATTTTTCTGCTGATTAATTATTGCAAAGCAGTGACCTTTTGTGCATTTCATGCAACAGGTTGTGAATGTTCAAGTACCATTCTTATTTAAGCTTGCTGTTGATTGGTTGTCAACAGCAACTGGCAATGCTAGCACGCTTGCAGAGTTTACTGCTGCAAACTCTACTGTTTTGGCTCTTTTTGTAAGTCCTGCTGCGGTCTTGATTGGGTATGGTATTGCACGATCAGGGGCATCCGCTTTCAATGGTACTTCACACCTATGAAGTAATTGCTTGTGCTTGTCTTGAGATTCAGAGTTACTAGTTTTTGTTCTTTCTATCATTAAAAGATATAATTTTCATGCGTCAATGGAAGATAGATATTTATTTCCTTTTCCTCATCAGCAAGTCCTTTACTGTTCTGTTCTCTTTTAATAATTCTAAATGCCTTCATCTTTCTTTTGTGTGCAGAATTGCGAACTGCAATTTTCTCAAAGGTCGCACTCCGCACTATTCGGTCAGTTTCACGGAAGGTACAGAGGAGTTTGGTTTGTTTGCCAGCCTATTTTCTTCTGTGTCTCCTTAGATTAGTTGTCACTGACAGGAACCACAACATTTCTAGATTTTCTTGAGTAACTTTCGTAATGATGACAGAATTCTGAGGGAATGGAGCATAAATTTGTGGGGGTATTGACCCGAGATCCAAACTTATTGTAGATGATGCGCTTATTGGGAGATAGAGTCTACATTCTTATCTTTGGACAGATGTGTGATGTACTAAGATGCTTACACTTCGTTGTCTGTGTCTACCATGGGCTCTTGTCAATGAAAAACTATCACAATAGTATCTCATGGATTTGTCCAAAGTTAGGCTCTTTTGTTCTCAATTCAAAGGTGAATATTGGTCTATGTCAGTCTGTTAGAGACCATCTTGGATGGTTGTGTTAAATTATGCAAGATGAATTGAGATGGGAAATTTACCCCTGAGCCTTTTCCCGTGTCTACAGCTTGAAAAATGTGGGCATTTCAAAGTGGGAAAGTGGACTTATGAAGACTTAAATCTCTTCTACTTGCGTAATAGATAAAGAAAAAAGGAGGAAGATTTTCATCTTTTTCGTGTGTAGTACTCTCCTCATCCTCCAATAGAAATTTCCTTTCTTCTCCTACTATGTTTTGAAATATTCTGGTTAAACCTAGAACTGAGCAGGTCTAGGGTCTCAGTCCCTGTATAGTGTATATCCCTTAGTGTTGTTCAATACACTGTTTCAAGTTGGTCGTCCTGGCTCGACTTGGGAAGATAATAAGGTGAATAACTGAACATACTTCAAATCACTGACCCACCATTGACCATGTTGTCATCCATTTTCATTGTTTGAACAGTGGGTCACAGTTTAAATGTCTCCTGTTTTAATTTCTCGTGGAAATACTGGTGACAATTGCAAAGTTTTCAAAAGATGAATTCAAATTTGGGGATCAAATGTTATCCATTGAAGTGCTCAAAGTAAGAAATTGATCTCCTTAGTTTGTTGTTGCTTCTTATGTGAGAATAGCAGTTTAGTTAGCAGAAGATTATAAGATGCAGTTGATGTGTTGAAGTGATAAATTTGCTTGTATGCACATTTGCCACTCTTTCCATTTAGGGTGTAGCTTCGATAACAAAGTTGAATAGACTCTTCAAGTCTCCATTGGTTGCTGGACACTACTGCTTTGAAAAAATATTCTGCATGTGTCCATTAGTCCTTGTGCGAACTCCAGAGTGAGTTTAACTACTATATTAAAAAAATGGTGTCCTTTGATGAGTGATCATCTAGTATGTTAGCTAAATATTATCCCCGTGTTCCATCTGACATCAGTTAATGTTGATAGTTTTACATTTTCAATTGCATTTATGCTTTGCACGAGTCTTGATCGTGTCATATCTTTTTACTTTACTTAAATCTTTTGTTTTAATGTGCTGATGTACATAACAGGCTCTAATGTATGCAGGTCTTTTCGCACTTGCATGAACTCGACCTGCAATATCACCTTAGGTATTTCTTGACACACTTTCTTCTTAACCTGATGACTATGCATATTCTATTCTAAAGAATTGCAGCTAATTATGTGCTTTTATTAATGCATTGCCTCAGAAATAGCATTTGCCGCATCTTTCTTCTCTCTCTCCTTTTCCTTCCCCATTCTCTCATGTGTCTCGTCTTTAAATTGGAGGAACAGCTGAATTGTTGGACCTCGAAAGTGATTAAAAGCTATCATACAATATCTCTCTTGTTTCTAGGAGAAAGATCCCCTCATTTCTGTCTTCCGGTGCTGCAAAAAGGTTAACACCAGCCTGGACTGTTTATGTACACACCAGTGTTGTGAAAGGCAATTGCCTCGTCACCAATGGCGAGAGGCGAGGTGACCCTTCATCGCCTATTAGCTTTGTGGCGCTGCCATCTTCAAAAGGCAACAAAGGCGTCGCCTTTTGTATTTTCGTAAAAAAAGGTGACCAATTTAAGGTTTTAAAAGTTAAATGGTGATTTTAGGGTTTTCTTTCCAAATTTACAAAATTGTATTCCTAGACTGTGACTGAAACCAGTCGACTAAGCTAGACTTCTCCAGCGACCAGCCATACTTTTCCGGTGACTCCAAAGTCCAACCAATACGTATTTCTTCTTTTCTTCTTCTAATTTCTTCTTCTTTTCAGATTTCTTCTTCCTCTGTTTCTTTTTCCTTATTTTTTGAGAAAAGGGTAACTTTATATTCACACCAAACAATTCATCATCCAAAAATGATGAATTGGAAACTTACATCACCCAAGAGGGTGTTTTTTTTTTTTTGAGAAGGTAACGTTGTGTATATTCATTGAGCCAGTGCATGGGTTGCACTAAACCATATTTACAGCTTGTCAAAAAGTAAGAAAACCGAATCTGAATCCTAACAGGAACCTACGATATCTATAATGGATTCAGTGTCCTCTACACCCAAGAGGGTATTTTTACAAGTTTCCTATATAAAATCAACTAAATCTTCTAGCTCCCCTACCTGAAGAACCAAAGCAAGGCTCTAAAGCTGAAATGGTTGTGGAGATATGCTCATGAACCACACTCAATGTGGAGCAAGGTGATTAAACTGAAGTACGGAGAGATGGATTCATGGGTCACCAAGGAAGCAACCAATCCCTATGGTGTTACTGTTTGGAGATCAATTAGGAACTGGTGGCCTTTCCTAAGGAATCATACTACTATAACAGTACACAATGGTGTCAGGACACAATTCTGGAAAGATAGATGGCTTGGTAATCAAAATTTGTCAGAGATCTTCCCTGACATCTTTGACTTAGCACTACATAAAGACAGAACAGTGACTGAAATGTGGTCTCCCCAAGGTTGGGATCTATCTCAGAAGGAATTTAAATGACTGGGATGTTTGTAGATTAGTTGAATTCTTTAAAAGGTTGGAATCATTTCAAGGTTTGAAGGAAGGGGAGGACTGCCTTTGGTGGACAGAGCACAACAAAGGAAGAGACAAAGTGAGCTCAGGTTACAAGGTCATGAAAAGGGCTCCTCTAACCCTCAATTGGCCTTGGAGACAATTCTGGAAAACCAAAATTCCACTCAAGGTGGCATGCTTCACTTGGCTGCTAGTAAAGGAGGCAGTACTAACACATGAGAATCTGAGGAAACGAAACAACATTCTGGTGACACATTGTTGTTTATGTGGGGAGGCAGCTGAGACAGTTAGGCATTTGTTCTTACATTGCAAAATCACTGATCAATTGTGGAAGATTTTCATCAATCTCAGAGGCATTCAATGGACAATGCCTAGCAAGATTGTTGACACTCTCTCAAGTTGGGAGGAAGCAGGAATTGAGGCAAAGAACATAAGTTATTGGAGGACAATTCCAGCATGCATCTGGTGGACCATTTGGAGAGAAAGGAATGCTAGAAGCTTTGAGGATAGAAGCAGATCCCTACAAATGATCAAAACAGATTGTATTCTGTTATTATGTTTTTGGTGTACAAAGAGTTACCCTGTAGATGCAGAAGCAATCCTAGAAGTATTAGAATCATGCTAGGCTTGCTGTTTTTGTTCCTAGATTTTCATACGTTTTTGTAAAGGGGCTTTCAGTACTACATAAGTACTGGTTTATAATACAAATTGTTACCTTCTCAAAAATAAAATAAAATACAGAAGGCTTATACAATTCGTTCTAATCTTCTGTAAGTAACTGTTGTGACCATCAAAACACCTTGAATTTCTTTCTTTCCATAAGGTCCACCATATACTTGCTGGGATAATTCTCCACCAGTGCTCCTTTCTTCCTCTGTTCCCAATACCTTCCCATCTGCTTAGGAGTTCCAATGTTGTCTTAAGCATCACCCAATTAACTCCTAGCAGACACAAAAACATGTTCCATAAACTCATAGCTGCCTTACAATGCATGAATAAATGAACATTGGCCTCTGCATCCTGCTCACACAATGCGCATCTTGAGCAGATCTGCCAGCCCCTTTTCTGGAGTGCCTCATGGGTTAGGCAAGCCCTTTTGCATACCAACCAAGTAAAACAAGCTACCTTTGGAGGACATTTTGATACCAACCCACCTCTGAAGATGTACTTTAGATGAAAATATCAACAAAAGAATAAAGAGTTGAATTCTTGACTAACAACTGCTACAACAGTTGTCTAGCAGTTATTATTCCTAGTATGTAGTTTATAGTGTCAGTCTTATCCTTTTATGTTCTCTATATATATATGTAATCATGATTAGTTATTGGTATTATGTAATTAAGAATCAAAACTACTATTTTCTGGAGTCTTGTCCTCTCCATACAGGCAACTTTATCTGTATAATTGTGTTTAAGATACTTGCACAAACTATTTTCAGTAAATCTACTTGCTTTGTTCTATTTTGTCGGTTCTCTACTTCTGGTTACTATCACATTTGGTCTTCCACACTAGCTTCCAAGGCCATATGTCTAGCATTGTCTGTAGTGTGTTGAGTTCCCAGTAGCAAGATTTCTCTATAAACACTCCTTTTTTTTGATAAGATAAGTGGTATTAATAACAACATCAGGAAGATGCAAAATTTACAAGGTATGGCATTTGAGCTTACAAAAAAATCTCTGGCTAACTATACAAACTATCTAAGCCAGAGCTAATGAGTTAGTAAAATCCTGAAGTTGTTTTGCACTAACAGCAGGATACAAGTTGGTCCAACTAACAAATTTTCAGTGCACCTAGTCTTCAAAATGCCTAAAGCAGTTGACTCTCCATCAAAAACATCTCTTGTACCTCTCTAACCAAATACACCAAAAAATACAAGCAGGTATCATAATGTGTATCCTTTAATGTGTAGTTTCCATCTAGGTTTGTCAGACCACATGGATAAAGTAGGGTGTGAGTTAAGTCTTTCCAGCCGACTGGCCACTTCCCCAATTTCCCAATCATTCAGAGCTCTTCTAAATACTAGGTCCCATCCTTGTTGGCTCCAAACGTGGGATACTCTGGCATTCTTCTGTGAACTTAAAGTGTAAAGGTGTGGGAAGGAGTTTCTAAGACTGTTTTCTCCAATCCACACCTCATTCCAGAAATCAGTTCTTAAGCCATTTCCGACGGTGATAGAGACATTATTGCTGAAATGGGATCATAATCTTCTTATGGTTTTCTAGTCACTACACCCAAAGGTACCCACGACGTCCTCAGTTGTCCATTGAGTGAGTAAACCATACTTCCATTCTATAAATCTTCTCCAGAGAGCCCCTTCTTCTGCGCAAAATTTCCAGAGCCATTTTTGCAGTAGTGAAGTATTCTGTTTGTTGAGGTTCTTCAGACTGAGACCCCCCTGCTGATTACCGAGGGTTAGCACATCCCACTTCACTAGATTATAACCTCTCTTTTCCTTATTTCCTTGCTATAAAAAGGATCTCCTTGCCCTGTTGAGTTTCTTTACAATCCTTTTGGGTATAGGAAAGACTCATCATGTAAGTTGGAAGACCATCAAGTACTGACTTGATAAGGGTCAATCTGTGGCCTAGTGAAAGGTATTGACTTTTCCACCTAAACAATTTCTTGTTGCACCTTTCTATCACCCCACTCCACACCTCTAATGCCTTATTTTTTTCCACTTCTTCTTCAGAGTTACATCTACCACTGTTTTGACTTTTGTTTTAATTTTTCTCATTCAAGTTCTAGATTTTAAGGGGTCGTTTGGTTTGAATACAAGTTATGCTGGGATAAATTATGTTGGGATAAGTTATGCTGGGATTAGTTATGATGGGATTAGTTTTTATTGCTTGTTTGGTTTGTCATATTCAAACTTATATTCATTGCATAATTTCTAAGAATAAGTTGTTTGTTTACGATAATACCCTCCACCTTATTTATTTATTTATTACATTTACTTTGCAAGCTTTAATTAGTTATTCTTTTTTAAAAAAATAAAATTTCCATCTTATTTAGCTTATATATTTTGTGTGTTCATTTCCATGATTGTACTGTGTGTTTTTAAAATTAATTTTTCATCTTATTTAACTTAAAAATAAAACTTCCATCTTATTTAGATCAAAAATAAAATTTTCATCTTATTTTTTTTTTTTTGATAACCAAAAAATAAAATTTTCATCTTATTTAGCTTTAAAATAAAACTTTCATCGTATTTAGTTTAAAACCAAACATTCATCTTATTTAGCTTAAAACTAAAACTTTTCAATTTAAATTTATTAAAGTAATAGAAATTTTATCATTAAAGTTATCTACATTATAATTGATATATAAAATATAATTTTTAAGTGACTAGTAAACTATTTAATTAAAAATATGCAATTTAGTAGTGGAGTGAACATTTTAAGAGAAATCAAAATAAAAATAAACATAAGAATTAGGCAAATAAATTCAACTTGTAATATATTCATATATAAAAATTGTATTTATAAAATATAATTTTTTAATGGCAAAATATATTATCATAAGAACAACTAATAATTAAGGTTGTGAATGTTATTATTATAAATGTTGTGAAAAATTATGTTAATATACATGAAAGTAAAGTGGTGTAAAAAAGAGAGTTTAAGGGGGGCTATTTTTGTTATTTTACCTACTTTATCCCAAGATAAGTTATCTTGGAATTACTATTCCACCCCCATGTAAGGATAACTTATCCCAGGACTAATTGTCAATCCTGGGATAAGTTATCTCAACTTTTGCAACCAAACAACGGATTAAAGGCCGCTTAAAAGTTATCCCAGGCTTAAGTTCTTTTATCCATCACACCAAACGACCCCTAAGTATTTACTATCTATTTTCAGTTTTTGAATTGAAATATTTGCTAATAGGTTATTGCTATTGAGATTTTGATTATTTATATATGCAATTAAATATTTTATTTTTTGGTATTAATTGATGCCACACTGAAAAAAGGCGAGTGCCTCGCCGCTCGCGTGGCCTTGTGGCGAGGTAGACCCTTGTCATCTTTTATCGCCTTTCGCGTCCAAAACATTGGTATACACTTCGACTCTATCTTTTAGAAGTAGGAATAATCGTGTAGTTCTTTTTTTATGTGAGGTATGTTGCGGCTGCAGAAACCTAGTTACCCAGAATATTATACCAAAGCAAATGCATCTACACTTCATACAAGATTTTAACTTTCCATTGTAGAAACATGGTGCTAATGATTGAATAGAAGGCCTAAAACTGTGCCTGTTGCCATATCACATTCTAGCTTCAAAGAGAACAAAGTGTTCAAAAAAAGAAGCAAAGATATCATGACATAAATGTAATTTGCTGCTCTACCAGCATTGAAAACAATATATTCTGAAGGCTATGCTTTAAAAGAATCCACTCTTATAATGACTTACACTAAGTACCTACTTCCTTGAAAATTCACACTTTGTTCAATATTGAAGTCTGAGTGGATAACTAATGCAATCAGCCTCATCAGTCGAATAGTCTGTTTCCTTCAAAGACCTAGTTAAATAAGGCATACCTGTTGGGTTATTATCCTGTGAACTTGGTTCTGTTTAGTTCTATGTTAAGTTTCATCTATTTGTGGCTTTGTTCTATATTGACTTAGTCTTTCCTGACGCCAAGGTCCTTGGTGAATGGGTACCATGTCACCATAATAAGATGCTTAGGACAGTTACTGTCTATATCTTATATCTTCTTAAAAATATCCGAGTGTTTAAATTTTATTCCATCTGTTTTGCTCTTGTGAAGGTGATTTGTTGAATGTGATAGATTTGTTTTTATATTCTTCTTGCATTTTGCAGTCGAGAAACAGGTGGTCTTAATCGGGTCATTGACCGTGGTAGCCGAGCTATCAATTTTATTCTTTCGTCAATGGTTTTCAATGTTTTCCCCACGATATTGGAGGTATATAAATTCATTTATTCCATCATTCAAAAGGCAGCATTTTTGATTAAAAATTCCTAAATTTGTCATGTTGCTTTAAGTATTACTCCAACTGTATTAACATGAACCTTTTCAGATATCAATGGTATCAGGTATACTTGCATACAAGTTTGGAGCTTCCTTTGCATGGATCACATCACTGTCAGTGGCTGCATATATTGCTTTTACCTTAAGTATTACCCAGGTTATCTACGAACTAAACCCATCAAGTATTTGGAAAGGTCTTCTATTTTTGGATTTCATGCCCCTTTCCATCTTTTAGTTATTCATTGGTCATACTAGTGGCAGCTAGGTGATAGCTGATATATCAGTAACTTTTAGTGAGTCTGGCTTCTAGTATCTTTTGTCCAAAACTTCCTGTTCATTTTGTATCTTACAGTGGCGAACTAAGTTTAGGAAGGAGATGAATAAAGCTGATAATGATGCAAGCACACGAGCAATAGATTCTCTTATCAACTATGAGGTAAGCTTGTGTTTCTATGTACCATGATTAGCTTATTTTATCCATTTTCTGATGTGCAATACACTTGATTGTGTTGGCAATTTTCATTTTCTTCAGACTGTGAAGTACTTTAACAATGAGGTGTATGAAACCGAGAAGTACGATCACTTTTTAAAGAGTAAGTTGTATTGCCTTATGGCTTTTCCCTATCATATATTAAGGTCTTCTGCACTCTTAAGTTATTTTATTATGTTTTGTATATGTTGGGTGAATCAGATTGCATCAACTGTGCTAACATTTATGATTTAACACAGTTTTTGGCAATTAGTTTAAGTCCAAATTTCAGGTAAAGTACAGGAGAAGTTCAACCTTATAATGGTTTAAGTTACTTGATAAAGAAAAACATAAATCATTGAAATTTATTCTGTTTCACAGAATGGTGATACCATGTCTACATGGCTTCCCTTCAACAAAACATGGGTTGGCTTCACCTTATCAGAAAAATAGAAACATGGGTTTGCTTCACTGTAAGTGTACACTTTGCTATGGAATCTAGTGATGAGGCAAAACAGAAGAATATGTTCTTTCTCCCTTGTGGTTTTAAAACTATTATATACTAGTGTACTAAAGGAACTCATCATATATTTTCTGAGCAATATGCGCATTATTGGATGGTCAGTTAAGTTGAGTGATAGAGGTTACTTGTGGAGATGTTTGCTTACTTGCGCGATTTGGAATGAACTCATTATATTCCTTTAGAGCAATAGGAACATGACTAGGTGGTGGAACATGCAAAATATATAACTTATGTCACGAGTGTATCCAAGCTTATGACAATAACTACACTTGGGTCTAGGTTTCCCAAAACTACCTCCTTGCCGATTCTCCATAGATTGATATGTTAGTTTTTCTATGATTTGAGATGCGAGAACAAAGGAGACAATGGTCGGTGATAAAACTACTGTGACTGGGCAGTGCCGCACGACGAAGTAGACGAGAGAATAATTCATTAATTGTAGGAACGGTAGGACTAGCTAAAATCTAAACGCACTGAATGATGGTAAGTAGGAAGACCAACAAGTGTAAGAACTAGAAATAGCGTCTGCCAGTGCTCTTTCTGCTTTTCCACGTTTGCAGTACAACGTTTCAAATTCGTTCCTGGCTGTGTCTACCTGTCCCAAGTAAGTAGACATATTGAATTCTTGTTTCTTTAAGTTGATCATCCAAGATATCATATCATAGAATCGAGATATGTCATTAGTGAATAAAGCATGGGCCTTTTCCCAAACTGAATAACATGTTTGGAATGGGAGAAAAAAGGGCATCAACTTGGAATCAATAGATTGCCATAAGAGACTACATAATTAAGCATCAACCTTCTCCCATTATGCTTTGGCTTTTGCATCTTCTTCATTAGCCTTTGCCTTCATTTACTACACAAACCTGTTCTTTACTTGTTTCTTTAAGTTGGTCATCCAATATATCATATCATAAAATCGAGATATGTCATTAGTGAATAAAGCATGGGCCTTTTCCCAAACTGAATAACATGTTTGGAATGGGAGAAAAAAGGGCATCAACTTGGAATCAATAGATTGCCATAAGAGACTACATAATTAAGCATCAACCTTCTCCCATTATGCTTTGGCTTTTGCATCTTCTTCATTAGCCTTTGCCTTCATTTACTACACAAACCTGTTCTTTACTTGTTTCTTTAAGTTGGTCATCCAATATATCATATCATAAAATCGAGATATGTCATTAGTGAATAAAGCATGGGCCTTTTCCCAAACTGAATAACATGTTTGGAATGGGAGAAAAAAGGGCATCAACTTGGAATCAATAGATTGCCATAAGAGACTACATAATTAAGCATCAACCTTCTCCCATTATGCTTTGGCTTTTGCATCTTCTTCATTAGCCTTTGCCTTCATTTACTACACAAACCTGTTCTTTACTTGTTTCTTTAAGTTGGTCATCCAATATATCATATCATAGAATCGAGATATGTCATTAGTGAATAAAGCATGGGCCTTTTCCCAAACTGAATAACATGTTTGGAATGGGAGAAAAAAGGGCATCAACTTGGAATCAATAGATTGCCATAAGAGACTACATAATTAAGCATCAACCTTCTCCCATTATGCTTTGGCTTTTGCATCTTCTTCATTAGCCTTTGCCTTCATTTACTACACAAACCTGTTCTTTACTTGTTTCTTTAAGTTGGTCATCCAATATATCATATCATAAAATCGAGATATGTCATTAGTGAATAAAGCATGAGCCTTTTCCCAAACTGAGTAACATGTTTGGAATGGGCGAAAAAAGGGCATCAACTTGGAATCAATAGATTGCCATAAGAGACTACATAATTAAGCATCAACCTTCTCCCATTATGCTTTGGCTTTTGCATCTCCCTCATTAGTCTTTGCCTTCATCTACTACACAAACATGTTCTTTTAAGTGGTCTAGGACATTTTGACCCTTGCACCACAACTCAACTGAGGAAGGTCAAGCTAAATAGTTTTGAGTTTCCCATTAATGGTTCTGGAGTGATCATAGGACTTGAACTTCCAATTCTTGTATATCAATCCCGAAAGACATCTTGTGAGATCAGAAAGCCAAAAATTTGGAAATATGTTGCCAATTTTTTACCAGAATCTTATAAAAAAGGTAGTGGTTGCCAAAAAATTAAATCTGATCGCCAAAAATTAGTTGGAATCAGAAAATAATTATATGGGCAACCTCGGAATGAAGAGGCGATCCTATTGGAATATAACACTTTCGGATGATAGCTGGAACAGAGCTCACGTGCCAGCGCGTGGTCAGATCTTGCCGGAAAAGTCACACGTTAGGTTTTTGTTGCCGGAGAGTGGGGGACCCATGGTGGTGTTGGTTTTCTCACAGCATTGATAAAAACAGATGATGATGCAAATCAGTCCCAACAGTCGCCAGAAATTGATGCATGGTGACTTGTTTGACTGAGTTTTCTTCCCCGTGTTTCTCACCAGTGCTCTGATACCATGTGAAATATATTGGAGAAGAATATTATTGAATTGTGTATTTACATTATTATACAAAGACTCTATTTATAGACACTATTATACAATCCTTTATAAAAAAATAATACAATTCTTTATCAAGTAGGATTCTATATACTATTCCTATCATAAGTAGGATTGTATATACTATTCTTCTTCCTATCTTATTCTAACACTACCAAAACACCATCAAACATCAAATCTATCTCTGGAAAATCAGCCATGAACCCCCGTCATCTTCACAGTCCATCCAATTCTATGACAGCTGAAAACAAACCTAGTTCCGTCGAAACCATTTCTCTGACCAATTCATCTTTTTCTATGATACCCTGAGATTACACTCCCTCCAGCATATTTAAAAACCATAGCCTCCCTCGAAAATTAGTTTATCCGGTTGAAATTGTGTTTGATTCGCCCGTTGAAACTCCAGTTTGAGGTGACGGTGAGGTTCCAAGCAGCACCGCTGTCAAATTTTCTAGAATTTTCTCACTGTATTCTTATTGAAAGGGCCAATTTTCTTATTCTAGCTTGTGATGGGGTATGTATCCCGCTTGCAGTCTTCGAAGTGGCGAGATTTTAGTGCGAAAGGTTTGTATAGAATTTAGGAAGACACGCCTTCTGTGATATTTATTATAGTGTATATTTAATAATTAAATTATTGTGTGAAAGTTCTCAAGAACCTGGAAAAAATAGATACCTGATCATTGAAGCATGCCACATCACCGGG
Source organism: Solanum tuberosum (assembly GCF_000226075.1). Lineage (NCBI taxonomy): Eukaryota > Viridiplantae > Streptophyta > Magnoliopsida > Solanales > Solanaceae > Solanum > Solanum tuberosum. Next base: position 2,393,963 of record NW_006238935.1, on the reverse strand, counting down.
TTGAGGATCCTCAATTATATAGATATATATAATTAAATAATTATGTGAAAGTTTCCAAGAACCTGGAAAAAAATAGATAACTGATCATTGAACACACAGTAAGGATGGGATCTTCACAGTTGGTAGGGCATATAAAAAGGAGTGCAACTCGCAAAGTAGCAGATACCAGAGTTAATGGAAAAATATCTGGAGGACTGCAGCACCAACAAAAGTTAAATGCTTTACTTGGCTGGTCATTAGAAAGGCATGCTTGACACATGAAGTCTTGAGGAAGAAAAGAAAGATCATACTTCCGTGGTGCTCTTTATGTGGAAAGACGGGGGAAACTAACAGTCACCTATTCTTACATTGTACTTTCACAGCACAAATATGGTCCATGTTTCTCAACTATTTAGAAGTGAAATGGACTATGCCCGAACATACAGCTGATTTACTTAGTTGTTGGATCAGGAGAGGAGGTAGCAAGAGACAGAAGACCTGGTGGAATTTGATTCCACATTGCATTTGGTGGACAGTGTGGAAGGAGAGGAATAGTAGGAATTTTGAAGATATATCCAATTCCATTCACAAGGTTAAATGGAATTGCATTGTATCTCTATATTTTTGGTGTAAAGAGATAGGATTAGAGGATTCAGATCAACTTTTAGAACTCTTAGGATCCTTGTAAGTATTATGCTTTTTGTTCTTTTCTGAATTTTTTAAAGGTCCCCAACATATCCTTAATGCTGAAGAATACAATGTTTACCAATTCTCAAAAAAAAAAAAAGCATGCCACATCACCGGGTTGAGGATCCTCAATTATATAGATATATAGATATAGATTCATTGGCTTATGATATACAAAACTTTGACTGTTACGTTGTTCCTCATTTTCTTTTATTGGAATAAGCAATCATGATATTATGGTGTTGTCTCCAGGATATGAAGATGCTGCCTTAAAGACACAACGTAGTCTTGCAATCTTAAACTTTGGGCAAAGTGCAATATTCAGTATAGCTCTCTCAGCTGCTATGGTTTTATGTTCTAATGGGATTATGAATGGTGTCATGACTGTTGGTGACTTGGTAGAACTTTTTCTCTAATTACCTTAGCCGAGTGATTATTTTTTCTGCAGTGCTAGCACTCTAATAAGAAATATTACTATTTTTGATAGGTCATGGTAAACGGGTTGCTGTTCCAGCTATCGCTTCCGCTGAATTTCCTTGGTAGCGTATATCGTGAGACTATCCAAAGTCTAGTGGACATGAAATCAATGTTTCAGTTACTAGAGGTATCAGCCAGTTCCTTGATATCATTGTTGTTTTGTTTTATTTGCTAAATACATTTGTGCTATCTAAATAATTATAGAGGGAACAGTTAGGCACATGACATCGAATTTTGGAGCAGAAACATAATATGCAGACGTAAGATTTCTGGTATCAGATGATGCCTCTCGTATCTTGCTTCCTGAGTTCATAATAAGATATTGTACCTCCTATTGTGTCTCTAGGGGACTGTCTGCTTTATTTCTGCAGCTTAAAAGAATTGGATATACAAGCATTATTACATTTTTTACCCAGTCAGGATAGGATATAAGTGATGATAAAGTTGGCTCTTTAATGGAATAGACACCTCTTTCATTCTCGTCTGCTGTGGTACGAAGCACTATCTTCTCTTTATTTGGTCCACTCTTGCTGTTATACATTTCATTGCCCATCTCGTAGATGCTCAGACCGTGAGACTGTTTCCAAATGTTACTGGACCACCTTCTGATCTCTGCAAGAGTAAGGGGTACATTTACTCTGTTCTCGAATTTCCCCACCAAACTTCTTTTCAATACTTCATTTTGCAAGAATGAGTCATCATTATTGCATATTCTACCCCCCTCTTTCATAAACGTACTGGCCACATCTACATCATTTATTCCACCCCCGGAATTCTTCAACATAGAATCTGCATTTATGAAACTTTTATCCCTGCTGGACCATTTACTGCTCCTAAGAGCTTCAGAATAAGGAATATTTTTGTCAGTCAACCTATGCTCCATTGTGGGTAGCTCATTCTTTTGGGATTTAATGAACCTATCCACCTTTTCTGCTACAAAGGTCCATCCTGAGTTGAGTGTTAGCTCTGGGATAATCAACACCGATCTCCTCTTGCCTTTCAAATTGATAATGCTGATGTATCTGCCATACTTGTTGAGATTTCTTGCGCAAAAGGTTTCAGAGAAATCTTCTCTCATTTTCCATCTTCTCACTGAGTTTCCTTTAGACAAGGAGGCTTCCTTCAGTCTTTGGAGTATCCACATCATAGTTTTCTTGGTAAAATGAGTCGTGGTTCTGCTTCTCTCAGTCCAGTCATACCAATCCCCAGCAGTCCCTGAGAGTCTTGCAAGATCATAAGACTTGAAGCCCACAGCAAAATGAATGGTGTTTTCCATCAGAAAATATAGGAAATGGGTATCTATAGAAAGGGGAATGAGTGGGAGGAAGAGAGAAGAAAGAGGGGTTGATTCCGGTGATCCTTCCGATCACCGGAGGGGGAAGGAAGTTTCAGATAAAGACCCAGGTCATTACCTCAATGACTGTGCCTCGGAGAAACAAGTTTTACTTTCCCTCTCTTACTTTGGCCAGGTTGTTGACTGGACCGGAATTACCGGGATGGAAACTTGGTTCCGTCCCGTCCCACTAAATTACGGGGATAGAACCGGGACGGACCAGAATGGAACGGGATGGGATAAACGGGACGGCACATATAGCTATTTCAAAAAATAATAATTTGTTTTTGAGTTATTTTGAATTACGAAAATATGAATGTTATTTTTTTATTTTTCTAAGTTTAATAGTTATAAAGTATTTAAGTTTTGAAATTTATAATGATTGTTTGTAATTTTACTTAAGTTTATTTTAAAGATATATTATTTTAATTTTTTCTTATAAGTTTGTAAGTTAAGTTTAATAAAGTTAATTTTTTTTTTAAGTTTTTGAGTTTATGTTATAAGTTTTCAAGATTTGAATCTTTTGAAGTTTATAAGTTATATGTTATAAGTTATAACTTATAACTTGTAATTTAAGTAACTTAAATTTGTAATTTGTTAAATTTATAAATTTTAAAGTTTTTAGGTTTATACTATTTGAAGGTGATGAATTAAGTTTGTAATTTTAAAAAATTAAATAAACAAAAAAGAAATGCTAATAAAAGTATAAAACAATGACAAAAATTAAAAAAACCAATCCAATTTATTCAAATTTGTATTACAATTACAATTTTCTTAAAAAAGATTTCACGGACCGGAATCGGGATGAACCGGTACCGGTATACCGGTACCAAATCATGATACTGTCCCGTTCCGAGTACCGGTTGAATGTATCCCATTCCGTCCCGAATACTACCGGACCGGAACGGTACCGGTATAACCCGTTCCGGTGCCCAGTCTTAGTTCGTACATGGCCTCCGTGGGTCCAACTGAAATTTCTTAAAATATCTCTAAGTCTGAGACTCACCTACGAGACCTATCTATGACTCGTACATTGGATGACGGACCGTCGTGGTGAACCGTATAAAAGTACTGGGACTTGACACTTTCTGAAAAGTTAATCTTGCCAACCATGGTTCCACCTACGGTCCGTGGTCCAACCTATGAACCGTCGGTGGTTCGTCCGTGCTGGCACCAGATTTGGAAACCTGAAATTTTCCTCCTTTTTGAATTCGAGATGTTACACTAATCTAATTTCCTTACATCTTCTGTTATCCTAAATAAAGTTATCTTCCCCAAACTGAATTAGGTTGCATACTACTGATTGAAGTGATAAAAATGAGGTCATATTCTGAGGGGATTACTATGTTGTGAATCATGTGATGTGCCCACTTGCGATATATTAGAATTATTTTCAGTTCCTTTTTAGGAAGCAATGTGTGGTCACTGGTCAAAGGTAAATGATTAACTAATGCCCTTCTTTTGTGTTGTGCATTATCCTGTTCAGTTTTCTTTTTAACAAATCAAGAGAAATTTCATTCATGTGCACCAATATGATGCCACAGGCTCCACATTACAAGTATTAAACGTTTAGTTTCCAAACATCAAGCCGTGTAACTCTTTATCCGTTACAGCCTTTATATCACTCTGGTAGTAGACCTTCATGATACAGAAATGGTGATTTGGCTACAAACATATTTTCTCAACCTGCCATGGCATGTCCTTGCAAAATTGAACTGTCATTATTCATGTCACAAACAATAAAATGAATGATCACCAGAAATACATCTGACACTTATTGAGGAACCATTTTTTGTGATATAGAATTAATTCATGTATATGATAGTGATACATTACGTGCATGCTTTGGACCATTTGGTTGGAAAGGAATAAGAGATGTTTTGAGAATGATAGAGTAATATAGCTTTTCTATAGAGTAGATGTATTCAAATTTGTACTTTTGTTGTAAGGGAAACATATTTCAAAACTTAGATCAGCTGGTGGATTTCATAGGTTTTTTGGTTCTGTAATTGTCACAGCTTTGCTGTAACCTGTGTTTCTTCGAGTACCTCCTTGGTGCTACTTTAATGAAGTCTATTTACCTTATCAAAAATAAATAAATCACGTGCATGTTCTTCATGTCTTGTGCATATATATATATATATATATATATATAAAATGTTTTGAGCAGATCTCTGACTAACATACACAGGAAAAAGCTCAAATCAGAGATGCTGCTGATGCAAAATCTCTTAATTTAAGTGGGGGTAGCATTCAATTTGAGAATGTTCACTTCAGGTGCATTTCTAATTCTTTGTTCTTTTTATATTTTTTGGATGAATTATGATGTATTAGAATAGTATAGTTTTCCTTAAAGTGCGTGTTTTCACTCAGTCATCAATTTGTACAAATTCTATGTAAGATAGGTAGACATGCATTAGCAAACATTCTGGTTGGTGATCTATGATGTACTCTGACAAGGTATAATCCGCGAAGAAAATTGAATGTTCAATCCTAGTGTGGGTTAGACTGGTGACTTAGTTGAACTATGAGTCGTTTCATCAATTTGGCCTACAATGATACTATCACATGTTGTTTTGAGAATTCTTGCTTGTTGATAACTGCAATTTGTAATTGAGGTTACTTGTGATTGGATTTATTCTTAATCATCATATTTGTGAGAAATATAGGAAAAGAATATTATTGAATTGTTGTTGTTTACATTATTACATTGAGACCCTATTTATAGACCCTAGAATACAATCCTTTACCAAGTAGGATACTATTTAGTATTCCTATTTCTATTTCTATTACTATTCCTTTTCTAATAGAATTGTATATACCTATTTCTATTCTAATAGGATTGTATAAACCTATTCCTATTCTAATAGGATTGTATAAAC
>NW_006238935.1:2388126-2388446 GCF_000226075.1 Solanum tuberosum | reverse complement strand
AGATATTTGCAAGTTGATCACTCGACTTCACAAAATTGACAATCAATCTCAATGTGCTTGGTCTTTTCATGAAATAATGCATAATGCCGATAAAACATAGAGTGATAAAATTTCAGTGTTGGAACTTCCCAAACCAAGCTTGCAAAGACTGTTTCAGACCATAGAGTGACTTACGTAATCAACATACAAGGCTACTAAACTCCCCCTGAGCAACAAAATTAGGTGGTTGCTCCATATATACTTCTTCACAATGCAACGGTGGTTGCAAGTGCTCAAAATCTAGTATAAAGTATATGGATCATGTTGGAATCAATAGATGA
>NW_006238935.1:2349416-2387637 GCF_000226075.1 Solanum tuberosum | reverse complement strand
AAAAGTAGTCACCGGAATGATGGCACGGTGCTACACAAATTAGATATGAGAAAATAGTCATCGAAAAGATACACGGTGACTGCTAACATAATCGTTGGCCAGACGGGCAGCATTTATGGGTGCCACCCGTCGGCAGCGGAAGCTTTTTGATTTTCTACCAAGATCGTAGAGGCTTTGATACCATGTGAGAAATATAGGAAAAGAATATTATTGAATTGTTGTTGTTTACATTATTACATTGAGACCCTAAAATACAATCCTTTACCAAGTAGGATACTATTTAGTATTCCTATTTCTATTTCTATTACTATTCCTTTTCTAATAGAATTGTATATACCTATTTCTATTCTAATAGGATTGTATAAACCTATTCCTATTCTAATGAGATTGTATAAACCTATTCCTATTCTAACAATATTTACATTAGAGAATCTACACAAAAAACAAGTTCTCTACAAAGACAACCCATTCATATATACTAACTGGCATCTTGTGGGTTCTCCAAAAGTGTAAAAGAAACAAAAAATTACCATAATTTGTACAAAGATATATCTTTGCTCCCTCAAAAGTTCTCATGTTCCTCTCTCGGAAGAGTCCATATGAGTGTGAGTGGCACTACATTTCATGGCCACCATCTTTTTTTCCTACTTCTGAATACCCGACCTAACATGACATCGTTAACCGTACTTACATCAACCACGACTTCGAGGCCTTAATATTGTCATACCAGAAGCACCAGATTTTTCCTGTGATTGTGCAAGTTCTCTAAACAACTATGTTTAATCAGTAGTAACCAAGAAACTTGACCAAAATTGCAGCAGTTCCTACAGCAAACCAATCAAAACTACAACTAAAACAACAACTAAAGCGAGAGTAAAATTTCAGAAATTATTCACCAAAATATTTGTTAAAACTGAAATAGAAGTCCTGCATCAAAGCAACATAAAAAACTAGTTCATCTACAAGAATGCTTTCAACTAGAGAAGTGAGGTATGGCTTGGGCTTTTGTGTCTGCTTGTCAGCTCAAAATATTGATCCATATAACCATACTTCTAGCAAAGATCGTCCACAAAACGTTGCTTTGCAAATTGGGAAATAGAAGCTTAAAATCTATTTGCTTCATGTAAATCTTTGGTTGATGGATACAGACTGCACTACACAGCCAAAAGATTTATTAAAACTGAAATAGAAGTCTTGCATCAAAGCAACATAAAAAACTAGCTCATCTGGTAAAGAAACAATAGGCCTAGACTAATAGAAACTTGTATCTTCATACTAACCGAGAAACTTGACCAAAATTGCAGCAATCCCTACAGCAAACCAATCAAAACTACAACTAAAACAACAACTAAAGCGAAAGTAAAATTCCAGAAAATATTCACCAAAACACCTGTCAAAACTGAAACAAAAGCTCTGCATCAAAGCAACAGAAAAAACAAGACCAAAAACTGATCTACCATAGTAGAAAAAATGAGACCAAAACTGTAGGGAAGCAACATAAGCAACTGCACAAAAATTGATAACTAGTAACAAACTTACAATAAACTTAACTTTTACATGAGAGTTAATCTATTTAATAGATTTTACATATACAAAAGATTCTAGCATCCTCATGACCTACATTAGTCATACACAAAAGAGTGTGAACATAACTAGAGGATCAAAAAATGGCACTCCAATCAAAGTTTTGATTTGAAACTGTTAACCAATCAAAGTTTTGATTTGAAACTATTAGTAGAGCAAAAACTATCACACTAGTGCCACCATTTATATACACAAGCTTATCATACTTCAAAGTTTATCATTGATGACCATGAACATCATTGTCTGGCGCTCAAGCTCACCCATACGTAAAAAGATTTCCATATTTTTGACATCTTCACAGATAACCTTTTTAGCTTTGATACGTTGCTCTATGGTGTACAAATCAAATGTAGGAGATTCAATGATGGAATAAATTTGACCACGCATATCAGAGTGGTCACGATTTCCAATCTTTTCGATCAAGGAACCAATTCTTTTATCTTGGCTTTCAGTAAAAAATTTCATAACTTCCGCCATACTCTTGAGAAATGTTTCATTAACATCTTCCACAACCCTCTTTCTTTTCTTGCCTTTTTCTTTTTCATTGACACTAGAAGATGTTTTAGCATATTATTCACCTTGCTTTTCAGATGGTCCAGTATGTTCATGAGGAGATCCTCGAGCATATTCATTTTCAGTTGTTTGAGTAAAATTATGTCTTGTATCAGTATTTTCAGCTTCTTCAGCAGGTGCATTAGGTCCATGACTAGCTTCATCTTCATATTCATCGTCATCAACATTGATAAGAAATCCTAAACTCATATCAGTAGAAAGTCTTGATGTTTGACTCTTTAAGATATCCTCAACAGCATCCAGTGGCCCTTCTGCATGTTCTCCAGTTGCCCTATCTTTTCCAAAAATTTCCTCCCAATCCGCAAACAGTGGCCATTTTTTAGTATTCATGTTGCTTGCACCAGGATCATCCTAGACAAACAATAAAAGAAAGACGACAATTTTATATGTATAAATTATAAATTATGAAGACTTAAGAAATATTTATATGAAGTAATAATATTCTAATAGCAAAATATTAATTACCTTTAAAAATTTATCCCATTCTTTTGGATCATCAATAATTATAGTTCCATCACTATATTGAAATCCCAAACCACTCCTACCTTTTAGTAAACTTAAGCTTGCATAACATCTCTTCCAAAATTTTAATTTAGAATTGACATGTGGTTCACCTTTCAAGCCACTTTCAGGATGATGTTCATGCAAATAGTCCTCCAACTCCATCAGATATCCTGGCCTAAAAGTCCCATTATCAGCTCTCCAACCATTAACACATAACTCTTTCAAACCATTTATAAGAGTACTTTCTTCTGTAGGAGTCCATGTCCTTTGAGTTGACGGTGTTGCTCGTCTTGATCTTTTTGCTGGTTGCATTGAAGATTTTTGAATTTCCATTTGTCTGAATAATTTTGTGAAACAATCATTGTTAGTATTAGTTACCGTCATAAGAAGCGATTACTTAGCATCATAAAAAAAATTCATACACTTCAATGTACAAAAACAATAAATTAAAAACATACCAACACATCACAAAAAAGAAATAAATTAAACACATTACAAATTAATGTAAGTAATTGTTTCTTATATCATAAAAAGCTAAAAGTTGATGCATCTTACAAGAATATCAAAAACTAAAGGGAATAATAATTCAAATGCAGCATAAAACATATAACAAGCACAAAATAATGAAAGATCAATTGCTTGAGTTAGCATTCCACATTGATTGAGCCAACTCATCCCTCCATGTGGTCCACTCCTGAGATGATTCAACAACATCAATGTTATCTTGTTGATATTCTACTTGTTCTTCCACATCGATCTCTAAGGGATCCACTTCCATCTCTCTACGAATAAAGTTGTGTATCAAACAACAAGCACTAATAATCCTGTTATGTATCTTAACCGAGTACCAAGAAGGGCTTCTAAGAATTCCCCAACGTCCTTTCAAGAGACCAAATGTCCTTTCAATAACATTACGAGCTCTAGCATGCTTCATATTGAAAAGCTCTTCTCGACATTGGGGTGGTGGATTTTCACCTTGCCAATCCCTTAACCAATATCTATATCCTCGGTAAGGTGAAAGAAAACCATTTCCATTTGTATATCCTCCGTCGCACAAATAATAATTACCTATAATATAAATAAGAAATTAGTTGCTTTTATATAGCATTATTTTTGTGATATAATTTTAATGTGAGCATATGTATAGAATTACCCTCGGGAATTTTCAAACCATTCGTTCGAGTTATAGCATTTCGTAATACACGACCATCAGCCGCTGATCCTTCCCAACCAGGTAATACATAAGTAAAGTTAAGATTTTTATCACAAACTCCTAGTACATTAGTTGCTATTTCTCCCTTTCTTGTCCTGTATCTTGGTTTGTCCTTAGATGGAATTCTAATTTGAATGTATGTACCATCCAATGCACCTAGACATCCCTATAAAAAAATTATAACATTATCTCAAACAACAAAAATTTCTTCGTAAAATTATATTTATTTTACTTTTACATAAATTAATAGATACCCAATTGAAAGTGCATATACCTTAAACCATCTCCATCGATCGTCAAGCTCATCTTCAAGCACCGGTTTGGGGTTAACAAGTAACAATGGAGCTAGTTTTAGAATAGCTTTCAAGCATTCATTGAAAGCTTGACTTACGCTCCAGCCTGATCTAATATAATCAACCTTAATGGATCTATTCTTCTCATGATGAGCCAAAATATTTAAAAACATTGCTAACTTTTCACTACTTGACATATATTTGCTATCAGTTAGACCTCCAACTTCCTTAGTTAAGAGAACTAAAATGTGAAAAGAATTTCTATTCATCCTTAACTTATCAATACATGCTGTGTCACTATCTTGTACAATACAATTTAAATGAGATATAATTTTAGGAACTCAACTACTCATAAGGTACCTAATCACATGCCTATTTCTTTTTATAGAAATACCATGAATAACCATGAAGAGAAAAATAAACATAACAAGAAATTGTTGGCACAATATCTCCTCAAGGATGATAAAACATTCAATATCGGACTGTAGTTGATGATCCATAAGAAACCCTATTTTTTCATTAAAAAATGAAAAGAGTTAATACACAAAAAAAACAATTAAAAAGAACAATCTTTTTTCAAACTTTACAAAAACCCTAAAACATAACATTCAGATTTTTTTTTTGATTTCTTCCATTAAGTAGAAAAGATGAGTGTATCCAAATTATTATGCAACAGATCAGAGAATTATTAATGATGACAAAGAAAGAAAAGAGAAACAAATTCTGAAAATAAATAAATTAACCTTGTTAGAAACTTGAAAGTTGAAGGTTATTGGTAAAGAAGTTCTTCAATCACCCATCTATGGCTTCAATCGAAATGAAAAGTTGAGTGTACCCAAATGAAGAGTGATTCTTACTGCAATGAAGAAGAGAAGAAACATGGAAGCTAAGACCAAAGCGGCGTTGTGAAAGCTTATCAATGAAAAGTTGAGTGTACCTTTTAATAAATTTATCCCATCACAAATTGTGATGGGATTACTATACCACCCTTTTGGAGGGATCACTTATCCTGGTACTATTTATTAATCCCAGGATAAGTTATCCCAAACTTCCCAACCAAACACTCAATTAAGTACCACTAAGGCTTTATCCCAGGACTATTTGTACCTATCCTTCACACCAAACGACCCCTAAGGTAATAATTGCTAAATGTAGCACAGTCGATAATGGTTGGTTCTCAAGTGGAACAATGGGTGCGCATAGGGTAAGTGTATGAAAGGGAATTATTGAATGTAGAAATATGTTGGTGGAACATATTGGGTTTGTGGTTGTAATAGCACAAGAGTTCACTTTCTGAAGGAAATTATTGATGGTAGAAATATGTCGGTGGAACATAATGAGTTTGTGGTTGTAATAGCGCAAGAGTTCGCTTTGGAAGGAGTTATGGTGTGGGAATACTAGCCTAGAGTAAACTTACCTTGCTGATGGATTGTTTTAAAAAGGAGGATGAGGGAGTTGAATGAGATATCATGGAGTGATAGAGGGAGGACAGGCTGTAATTGGAGGGAAAGGGGATTAGGAATTTTTGCCTGTAAAATCATGCTACAGGGAGTTCATAGAGGAAGAGGAGAAGAAAGGCATTGGAAACAGTGTGGGCAGTAAAGCTCCAGATTCCAGAAAGAAGAAATCTTTTCACATGGTGTATTGTAAGGGATGGCTTCATTGACAGTGGATGAAAGGTATTTTGAAGACACTGGATGCTCCATAAAAAGATTGAAGTCAGTGTATTTTGTCTCTGTATTTTCGATGTAAAGAAAGCTTTGTAGAGGATGATGAATCCTTGGTAGATCTCACAGGTTCCCTGTGAAGATATGTAACTAATTATTGTAAGATGAACAAGATTATTGTCTCTGTTGGTGGATGAAAGGTGTTTTGAAGACAACAGTTGTTCCATAGAAGGATTGAAGTCAGTGTATTTTAACTCTGTAGTTTTGGTGTGAAGAAAGCTTGGTAGAGGATGATGAATCCTTGGTAGATTTTACAGGTTCCCTGTAAAGATCTGTAACTAATTCTTGTAAGATGAATAGATTTTTTGTCTCTGTTTAGAACTTGTAAATAGAGTGGCCAACACTCCCTAAATGCCTGATGAATACACTGTTACCATTAAGTAAAAGAAAGCTTCTATCTCATAGTCATTGATCATGCCTTTTCTTCTCATATAAGCGCTCTATGATGTCAGGGCTTTGAGATACTTAATTTCTTTTGTCACATTTTCATCCTAAAGCAAATTACATGTTATGGGCTCGTTTACAAATCTTTCTAGCTAGCAATGCTATTCTGACATACTTAATGCTTTCCCAGTACTTTGGAAGTAGGGTGCTTTCCAAATCACATTAGGTTCTGCAGCTTTTGTTGTTAGGTTGATGGAACAGCTGCTGCTCTTTGTTTGAATATTGAAACTCATCATGATGTATAATTGTTTAAGTAGATAGGCTTGGTTGCTTTTTCTACTGTGGCACCAAATGGACTAGTAAATATGCTTGCTGATGCTTGTTCTTTCCGTTTTTCATAGTTATTTGACAGAAAGGAAGATTCTAGATGGGATCTCTTTCATTGTTCCTGCTGGAAAAAGTGTAGCTATTGTAGGAACAAGTGGCAGTGGTATGGTTCCTTATTCTGTTTCAACTTTTCAGAGTTAATTTGTCTATTAACTTTGAATTTAATCTATTTAGGCCCGGATTTGCTGCATATTAAGCAAAAACAAATCATTTAGTTATCTAATCTAACAGGCGCGAGTGAAAAATGCTTATCTGAGTAGTAAAGATCTTCGGATGGCAGCACTTAAAGGAACCAATCTGTGGCATAGGTTACTTTTTTTTCTGAAGCTTCTAGGATGCATAAATGAGGGATACATTTTGAAGTTGGATAGCTAGAGATGCTCGTTTTAAGATTTTTATGATAATGCCCCTCTCTTGATCGAATTGTATGTGTGTATACTTTTTGAAGTTTGACTAGTATGATAATATGGCGTAGGACTTCTGCTGCAAACAACTGAAAAGGTTGTTCTTGTTTTTCCTTTTCTCTTTGTCCGTTTTCTGTAAACATCATTCTTTCGATTTTAATATAGGCCTGCCCCAGATCTGACCAATATATGAGATGCCTCTTAGCTGACTGTAGAATCCTTTTTATGTGTCGCTATAAATATTCAAGTGTGGGATCTCATTGCCGATTGGATGTTTGTGTGGAACCTAGGGATTACATACAGTTATGCGTATTGGTTATGCTATTTTTTACTAGTCCTGAATCCTGATCCTCATATTGCTTTCTGTTACAGGCAAATCAACTATTCTTAGATTGCTCTTCAGATTCTTTGACACCCAATCTGGAAATGTAAGATTAAAAGCTTGCCTCATTGCGGAATCATTTTTTTCTTTTTTGGATTAATATTGTGGAAGCCAAGGGTCTATCGCAAACAACCTTTCTACCTTACCTTCCAAGGGTAAGGGTAAGTTCTGCATACACTCTGTCCTCCCTAGACTCCACTTGTGGGATTGCAGTGGTTATGTTGTTGTTGTTGATAAATATTGTGGAATCTTATCTATACTAGTCCTGGAAAGCCCGTGCTGAGCTCGGGCCCAAGATCAAGAGAATAAAGTACTTCATAATTGTTTTAGTTGGATTTAAATAATTTGTGTTACGTTGTTTAGGCACATTAAAGAAATATGATCACTTCTTAATCATGTATTATTCATTATTTAAGTTTTCTCATTAGATCACTAGGTAATTTACTAAAATCATAATTTGTAAGAAAGCAAGTTTGCTAGGGAATAAGCAGATATCAAAGAGACAAAGATAATACAAAATGATTTCAACCTGACAATTATCATAAATTGAAGAAGATGTTTTTATATTTTATGGATTTGTGGCCATATAATTTCTAGTTAGAGTTGGAAATAGATTGTTTTAGTGTTTTTTGGTTAACTACTCATAATTTCATGTAACAATGGTTCATGCTTGAAAAGAAATGGTGATTAAAGTCTAGATTGAGATGAAACTCAGAAAAACTTAAATCCATTAAAACAAAGTTCAAAAATTAATTTAGTTTGTCATCAAATCATTGATCCTTTATTCTTAAAAGAAATTTTCTTTCCCAACCAATTAGGATTAAATGATTTCTGACAAATGAATTTTCTTGCAAGAAAAAAAAGTTCAACAGTATGTGACCATCAACAGTATTTAATAAATGTGGGATTGAACTGAGATCAGGTTTCATATTGCTTGGGCCTGTTTTTCATGACAACGTTTGAGAGCCTTGTGGTGTCTCTTATTATATTAAACCTGGATTGTTTGCCTTCACAATTTAAGGGCCTGTTGGTTTGCACAACTTTCACCTTATAGAATAAGAAAATTATAGCAGTTTTCTTGCTAGTCTTTTCTTGAAAATTATTTATTTTTCAATTATTTAATGATCACTTTTGAAAACTGACTAAAAAGCCTTAAATGGTATGCATGACGAGGACACTGATATTTTAGCATTTATCTCAAGAGGGAAGACCGACTGACTATTACTACAACTCGTATGTTGACAAATCATTGGCTGAATTCTATTTGCACTGCTTGTCAAACTGCTGATTAGGGACTTTTATTGCAAGAAATACTCATGGCATATAATTTAAAGTATGTTTGTGAGAAGGAATCTGACCAATGTCTTGATCAATCTTTGTTCATGTGCTTGATAAGCCCTACTTTTGTAAAGTTGCACAGTTGCACTTTCATCAACTGTTCATAAACCTGTGAGAAATATATGGGAAAAATATTATTGAATCGTTGTTCTAATAATTACATAGAGAACCCTATTTATAGACACTATATAATACAATTCCTTACCAAATAGGAGACTGTTGTTCTAATTATTACATAGAGAACCCTATTTATAGACACTATATAATACAATTCCTTACCAAATAGGAGACTATAAACTATTCCTAGTTTGTGTAGGATTGTGTTTTCCTATTCTATTCTAACACTCCCCCTCAAGCTGGTGCATACAAATCATATGTACCAGGCTTGTTACAGATGTAATTAATACAAGGACTTGTGAGGGACTTGGTGAAGATATCTGCAAGCTGATCATTTGACTTCACAAATTTTGTAACAATATCTCCCGAGAGTATCTTTTCTCTGACAAAGTGACAATCAATCTCAATTTGCTTAGTCCTCTCATGAAACACTGGATTTGATGCGATATGAAGAGCTGCTTGATTGTCACACACAAGTTCCATCTGATCAATTTCGCCAAATTTTAGTTCTCCCAGCAATTGTTTGATCCAAACTAGCTCACAAGTTGCTACAGCCATTGCTCGATATTCTGCTTCTGCACTGGATCGAGCAACCACACTTTGTTTCTTACTCTTCCAAGACACCAAATTACCTCCAACTAAAACACCATATCCGGATGTAGAACGTCTATCAAAGGGTGATCCTGCCCAATCAGCGTCTGTATATCCAGTGATATGCTCATGGCCTTGATCCTCGAAGAGTAGTCCTTTACCAGGAGCTGACTTTATATATCGCAGAATACGAACAACTGCATCCCAATGACCATCACAAGGAGAAGTCATAAACTGACTTACAACACTCACAAGAAAAGAGATGTCCGGTCTAGTCACAGTGAGGTAATTCAACTTTCCAACCAACCGTCTATACCTTCCAGGATTACTGAGTTGCTCCCCCTGTCCTGGAAGGAGTTTAACATTCGGATCCATAGGAGTGTCAAAGGGTTTACATCCCATCATTCCTGCCTCCTCAAGAATGTCTAAAGCATACTTGCGTTGATAAATAACAATACCTGATCTAGACTGAGCAACCTCAATACCAAGAAAATACTTCAATCTGCCGAGGTCTTTAGTTTGGAAATGCTGAAAGAGATACTACTTCAAATTAGCAATACCAACTTGATCATTGCCGGTGATAAAGATATCATCAACGTAAACAACCAAATAAATACACAAATTTGGTGTTGAATGTCGATAAAACATAGAGTAATCAACGCCACTACGAGTCATGCCAAACTCCTGAATTACTGTGCTGAACTTTCCAAACCAAGCTCGAGGAGACTGTTTCAGACCATATAATGACCGACGCAATCGACATACAAGGCTTCTAGACTCCTCCTGAGCAACAAAACCAGGTGGTTGCTCCATATAGACTTCTTCCTCAAGATCACCATGCAGAAAAGCATTCTTAATGTCCAACTGATGAAGAGGCCAATGACGAAACGGCAACCATAAATAGAAAAAGACGGACTGATGCTATTTTGGCCACAGGAGCGAAAGTGTCACTATAATCTAGCCCAAATATCTGAGTATACCCTTTAGCAACAAGGCAAGCCTTAAGCCGGTTGACTTGACCATCTGGACCAATTTTGACCGCATAAACCCAACGACAACCAATAGTAGACTTACCTGTAGGAAGGGAGACAAGCTCCCAAGTACCACTCGAATGTAAAGCAGACATCTCATCAATCATAGCTTGCCTCCATCCAGAATGAGAAAGTGCTTCTCCTGTAGTCTTAGGGATGGAAATCGAGGACAAAGATGATACAAATGCATAATGGGGTGAAGATAAACGATGATAACTCAAGAAAGTATAATGGGGATTAGTATTTCGAGTAGTTCGTATACCTTTATGAAGTGCAATCGATTGGCTAGCAGGAGGCAAGGCCACAGTGGGAGCAGGGTTCGGCACATGACATGAATCATTTGAGACTATTGCTGGACGTGGACGTCGATGATAAGTTAGGAGTGG
The DNA here is from genome assembly GCF_000226075.1 of Solanum tuberosum. Classification (NCBI taxonomy): domain Eukaryota; kingdom Viridiplantae; phylum Streptophyta; class Magnoliopsida; order Solanales; family Solanaceae; genus Solanum; species Solanum tuberosum. Next base: position 2,376,723 of record NW_006238935.1, on the reverse strand, counting down.
TGGCACTATAACTGGAGATGGAGAAGATACCGTAGGTCCCTCAATAGTCGGGACAGGCAAGACTTGAGGTATGGGTAAGACCTCAGAGATATCAAGATGATCAGAAGATGTGTAGTAAGGTTGAGATTCAAAGAATGTTACATCGGCAGACATAAAATATCGGCGGAGATCATGTGAATAGCAACGATACCCTTTTTGGACTCGAGAGTAACCAAGAAAGACACATTTGAGGGCACGAGGAGCTAATTTATCTTTTCCTGGGGCTAAGTTATGAACAAAGCATGTGCTCCCAAATACACGAGGAGGGATAGAATAGAGATGTGACTGAGGATATAGTACGGAATGTGGAACCTAATTCGAAATAGAAGATGAGGGCATTCTATTAATTAAATAACAAGATGAAAGGACTGCATCACCCCAAAAACGCAGCGGAACATGGGATTCAATGAGGAGAGTGCGAGCAGTCTCAATGAGATGCCTATTCTTTCTTTCCGCTACACCATTTTGTTGAGGAGTGTATGGACAAGATGTTTGGTGAATAATTCCTTGGTGAGACATAAACTCCTGAAACTGGGATGATAAGTATTCTAAGGCATTATCACTACGAAAAGTACGAACAGAAACACCAAACTGATTTTTTATTTCAACAAAGAAGCTTTTGAATATAGAAAATAACTCAGAACGATCTTTCATTAAGAAAACCCAAGTACATCTTGAATAATCATCAATGAAACTAACAAAATAACGAAATCCTAAGGTGGAACTGACTCTACTAGGACCCCAAACATATTAGAATGAACTAATGAAAAAATAGACTCCGAACGACCCTCAGTACCACGTGAAAATGTGGCACGAGTGTGTTTCCCAAGTTGACACGACTCATAATCTAATTTGGACAAACTAGATAAACTAGGCACCATCTGTTGCAGTTTAGATAGACTCGGATGTCCCAAACGTTTGTGAATGAGGTCCGGAGGATCTGTAACAGAGCATGCCGTGAAGGAATTTGAAGAGGTAAGATAGTAAAGGCCTTGTGATTCATGTCCTGTGCCAATCGTCTGTCCCATACTGCGGTCCAGCATGAGAAAAAAATCATCAAAAAAGGTTATGCCACAATGTAGGGCATGTGTCAAACGACTAACAGATGCCAGATTAAAAGGGGAACCAGGGACATAAGGGACATAAAGAACAGAGTCTAGAGTGACAGAAGATAAGGGTGTAGCTTTTCCAACCCCTTTTGGTTTTGTTTGTATCCCATTGGCCAAAGTAATAGCAGGAAGAGATTGTGAATAAACAATATCTGACATAAATGATTTGTTACCACAAACATGATCAGAAGCGCCTGAATCCATGACCCATGATCCATGAGTATTAGACTGTGAAACATAAGCAAAAGAATTACCCGCAAAAGCAACATCATGTTGAACAACCGAAGCTACTTTTGTGGAGACATTTGCTTACTTGCTCGATATTGAAGGAACTCATCATATTCTGATTGAGCAATATGAGCATTATGGGATGGTCGATTAGGCGGAGCAACAAATGCTTTTTTGTGAAGATGTATGCTTACTTGCACGATTACGAAAGAACTCATTATATTCCTTTAGAGTAGCAGGATCATAACTGGGTGGTGGACAATGCAAATTATGACATATGTCACGAGTGTGTCCAGACTTATGACAATAACTACACTTGGATCGAGGTTTTCCAAGACGACTTCCTCTTCTTCGATTCTCCATAGATTGATATACTCGTTTTTCTATGGTTTGAGATGCGAGAGCAGAGGAATCAAAGGTCGGTGATGAAACTACTTTGTGGCTAGGAGGCGCGGCAATACGAAGTAGACGAGAGAATAATTCATCAACTGTAGGAATTGTAGGACTAGCTAAAATCTGATCACACACTGAATCATGGTCAGTAGAGAGTCCAGCAAGTGTAAGAACTAGAAACAACGTCTGTCTGTGTTCTTGTTGTTTGTCCACATTTGTAGTGATTGGCATCAACGTGTCAAATTCCTCCATGACTGATTGTACTTGACCCAAGTAAGTAGACATATCGGATTCTTGTTTCTTTAAGCTAGTCATTCTAGATATCACATCATAGAATCGAGATATATCATTAGTATATAAAGCACGAGCATTTTCCCAAATCGAATAACATGTTTGGGATGAGCGAAACAAGGGCATCAACTTGGAATCGATAGATTGCCATAGGAAACTACATAATTGAGCATCAACCTTCTCCCATTGTGCTTTGATGTTATTATCTGTCTCACTAGCCTTTGCCTTTTCATCTACCACATAAGTATTGTTGGTTAAGTGATCATGAACGTCTTGCTCCTTGCACCATAACTCAACCGAGGAAGCCCAGGCTAAATAGTTTGAGCTTCCTATTAATGGTTCTGAACTATCTGTCTCACTAGCCTTTGCCTTTTCATCTACCACATAAGTATTGTTGGTTAAGTGATCATGAACGTCTTGCTCCTTGCACCATAACTCAACCGAGGAAGCCCAGGCTAAATAGTTTGAGCTTCCTATTAATGGTTCTGAACTGATCATAGCACTTGAACTACCTATATTCTTAGAGCCAAAAATATCAATCCCTAAAGACATATTATGAATTTAGAGAGAGGAAAAAAAAATAAGGCTGGTTAGAATCTGGAAAAAAAAAAAAGGGTGATGTCGCCGGAAATTAGGTCTGGCTGCCCGAAACTGGTCGGAATAAGAAAATAAATATACAGTCTGCCTCGGAATGGAGAGGCGACCTCAATGAAAAAAAATTGGTCGAAAAAAACTGGCCGGAAAGTGTCACACGCGCCGGCGTGTGATGCGCGTGGTGACGCGACCCTGGTACTCCTGGCGGCGCGTGAGGGCGCGTGACTCGGTGAAACTCAGAGGAGCTCACTGGGGTTTCCTCGCCTGAGTGTTCCGCACCTCATGGTGGTGTGGGTTGTCACACTACACTTGTAAAACAAGACAACAATGCAAACCAGCCGTTGACAGTCACAGGATTCTGACTTTTTTTTTTTCTCACCAATGCTCTGATACCATGTGAGAAATATAAGGAAAGAATATTATTGAATTGTTGTTGTAATAATTACATAGAGAACCCTATTTATAGACATTATATAATACAATTCCTTACCAAATAGGAGACTATAAACTATTCCTAGTTTGTGTAGGATTGTGTTTTCCTATTCTATTCTAATAGTTATAAGACTTAAAACCAACTGGAAAATAAATGTGACTATCCATATGAACAAAAGTTGACGGAATAAAGGAGAATAAAATTTCCGATGATTAGAAGGACCACCGGAATCCAAACTCTGATTCAAAAAGTAACCTTTAGTGCATTACCTCGATACTTGTGCCTGGGAGCATTCTGGTAAACTCAGACACTCCAATTTCGATAGGATAAATTATTTTAAAATACATAAATCAAATTGAAGTCAAACTTCAGTTACTTTAATACAAATGATAGGGTAGAGGAGGTGGCTTTGACGGTCCCAGATTCCACAGTTTTACATCAACAAGGGTAGTAACTGAAATGAATTCTTTAAGGAATTCTCGATACTGAGAGAACTCTGCAAACTCATCTGCCGAAACCAAAATTGTCTTGCCCTTCTGATTTGTAGTCATATTTCCTCCTTTCTAATTGCTTACATGTATAAATCAAATCCCCAAAACATCAATATAGGAGAAGCAAGCAAACACAACCAAATACTCGAAATGCAGCTCTTTAATGTCACAATAAAGAACTTAAGAATAGTCAATTAGAAGGTTCCTAATAATATTATAACCCAATCAGAAAGTTGACAGCCAACTCACCCAACAAAATAATTGTAACTGAGTCAAATATGAACGAAGAAGCTACGAGGGAGAACAAAGGAACCAGCAATGAAGAACAAGCATCCACAAAACAATATAAATTGGATATTGAACAGAAGTCAATAGTAGTAGTAGCACCAAATAGCAAACAGATTTGAATGCGGAAACTCCAGGAAAAATAAAATGAACCTGGAAGTGAAGAAAATCTCTCAAAGTAGTGTTTTAACACCGGATAAAATTTGGGGTATGTCGGAATTGACAATCTGATGCTGGAAAGCCATCCCCAAATAAGTCTGCCAGAGCATGCATCGACGCGTGACATACAGGCGAGAGAATTAGGTGGCTCGTAAAGGCCACTCGTTTCACACCAGTAGTCGAAGAAAGCTTGTATGGTCAGAAAGGATGGTCTAACTCCTATGGTGGTGGTGACACAAATAACCAATTTAAAGTGATTGATTTGAAATCCAAGCCTCTTCCTACAAGACAACAAAACAAGATCAAGCTTGCTTTTCGAAATAGAGCCAAAAAAGATCAAAGAGTCTATATGCTCTGATACCATGTAATCAAATGGAAGTTAATGTATTATACTTATTCCAGCAGGTAAGCAAGATATAAATACAATACATTAGGTGCTAACTTAGGAAAGAAAATAAAGAGGAATTCCTACAAATCTGCTAGCTAATTATGCCTATGTACATTACAAAGGATGCAGTATGCATACATTTTGTAACTAAATAAACAGCGAATAGAAGGGGTATGTTCTTCAAGGACATGGGATCCATTCGATCATCTATTCAGTTGCAACCAACTACTGTTACTCTAACAGTTTTTGTTACTGAAAATTAAAAGTACTCCATTCTTGTAGACTTTAAGGACTATTGCTCTAGGTTCTATATAAGGGACCATTTTAAGTAAACTCGCAAAGATAAGGAACTATTTGGGGATTTTTCTCGGTGTGAATGTGTTAAAACTTTGTAAAATGAACAGATGTAAAAAGAAGAGAGGAAGTTACCATTAACAGTAGAAAAGATTATGTTGACGGTCTCCACATGAGGCAAGACTAGCAAAAGGCCAGTGACTCCAAACAAAATAAGCATATCCATGCAAATCCTCAATCTTTAGATATATGCACTTCATTTCAAGAATCTGCACTCCTTTTGAATTGCAACATGCACATGACCTATTGCAGTAATACCTATGAAACTAGTAAGGAATGGAACAAAGTATAATCAAACCCAAGCCACATATTATGACAGACGTATATAATTGTTGTCTTTATATAAAGTCATTAAAATTAGTGTAGTAAGAATTTTACCTCATTTTTCTCGGACTATCAATAAGCCGAAGTCAGGAAGTAGGAAAACGAAAGATCATATCCACCAATACTATCGCACAAGCTACAACTAAAATCAAAGAATTAAGAACCACCACAAAAAAAAAATCAAAATAATAATAAAATAACAAAAGATTAAGGAAAGTTAAGAGAACAAGAATGTTTTAGAAGAATACACAACTGTCACCATGCTTAAAATTAAAGCTTCATCACAAAGAAGTATTCAAAATCGATCATCTATAGATGTATTTCCAACTTCTCGTGAGGTGAAAAATTATGAAAGGAATGAAAGAAAATCAAATTAAAAATTATCAAATAAACTGAACGCAACGATTCACATCTATAAAAGAACTAATATCAGAAAATCATGAATAGGAAGAAAGAAAATTCGAATGAAAGCAATTATCGTGTAAAAATTGTGACAAAAAGATTCATGAAGTGATAGGTGGTTTACTACGCAGATGCTCTAAGATGAGAAAATAAGGTTGGTCGATAGGATAGGTAAGATAGATCTACAAGGCAGTTTAGTTTAGGAGATGTGTATATTTACATAGGCTAAAAGTATAAATGCCCTTGATGTGCATTTTATCATCAATAAGTGCTCATGACAAACTTGAAATCTTCATTCACCTTTCTATATAACACAAATTAAATTAAATGTGGAATTCATCTAATTCCGTTTTTCTTGATATATACTCCCTCCGTTTCACAAAGAATGACCTTCTTTCCTTTTTAGTCAGTTTCAAAAAAATGACCTCTTTCCTTTTTTGGTAACATTTTACTTTTTGCTTTCCACGTGGCATGTTTAAGACCACAAGATTAAGGGCAATTTTGTACATTTGACATAACTTTAATTTAGGACCACAAGATTCAAAAGTCTTCTTTAATTTCTTAAACTTTGTGCCAAGTCAAACCAGATCAATCTTTTTGAAACGGAGGGAGTATATATATATATATATATATGTGTGTGTGTGTGTTAAAAAGGAACCCCTGAAGGTTAACACTAAAGTGAGCATAGAAGGACGTGAAAGTTAATACTAAAGGAACATAGGAAGCTTTGAAAGTGAACATATAAAAAATAATCTTAATATGCAGTAACTTTGTACATCTATCCATAGATCGCATTAGCTAATATTTGCATGACATGTTCAAGAATTATGTAACATTTTCCACTATGTAACTTATCAACAAAAAAAAAAATAGTTCAAGAATATGATCACATCTATCATATAGACACAAAACTGGAAAGAGATCGACAAAAGAATGAAGCATGATTTTTCTGCAGCTTATGGAGAGAATATCAAACTATCAAAATTTTGTGGGAAAACAATAAGAATATCATGTATAGGTGTTTCAATCTTAAATCTTGGAATCTTTTCCATGTAAGACTGTTTTGATTGTTGTTAGGTCTATTCCATCCCCGTAAACATTAGTGTAGAACATAAGCAACACCGAAAACTTTCCACACTTATGATCGGACCTTAGCACCTATGGACAATTAGGAATCACCTAGTATGGACCCATTATACATGTATTAGATCATGCATAAGTAATACCATGTTTGGTAGTTGTTTAGGATTATGTATAAAATTAATACAATGTTTGGTTTGCAATTTAGAAACTTGCATAACTAATAAATGTACAAGTTATGAGGTAATCTATGTATAATTCTATGCAGGATAGAAGATGGAACAACTAATACATGAATAGCTAAACATTGCATAACTAATCTCTGCATAAAATAATACATAAATTTCCTCATAACTAATCCATGTATTACTAATACTTGTATAACACTAGCTAGCTACCAAACAACCCCTAAAGGTGTCGTGTGTACTAGATAACCTTAACTATAATATTACATGGACTAGAGAGTTTGAAACTAGATTCTGATATTAATGTAAGTTTGTTTCGATAATTGTATACATTCAAAATCTCAAATACTTATGACGAAAATCTTCAAAGGAAGAATAAAATTTCACTTTTCCTCCCATGATAGGGTAACCTGTAGACGTACAAGGATTCAATTTGAAACATACTTAGCCTCGAAATAAGAATAAAAATTAACATATGTAATAATAAAATCACATCTTTCTGTAAAGATAGAAATACATTATATGTTTCATATTGTAAGATTCTCATAGGCACCTGATGTGTACCGTGCCCTTTTTCTTATTTTTTTGATAACCGAGAAATCCGCTTGTGACCCACCGCCCTTTGGACCAATCACAGTCTTCTAAACTTGGTGGATAATGGGCCCGCTCCTCTACCCTTCTCTACTTAAATGCCGGGCTTCGCTTTGCATGGTGTGGGGCTTGAACCTATGACCTAAGTCACAAATCCTCAACCTTTTACCACTCGAGCTAGGCCTTGGGGGAAATGTACCGTTCCCTTTTGATTAGCCTACTTACTCTTACACTACAGTCATGTTGAACAATTCAGAACCTAACTATGAATTTAACAACTTAGTCATCGTATATTAGCACGATTCTTTTTGTTGTACATACTAGTTGAACTTTTTCTTTCATTAACACAGAAACATTATAGTGTTAACAATCTATAACCAAACATAATTTGAAAGAAAGAGAAATATCATTTCCCTGGACATTGGGGATCATAAGTGCACATGATAAAAAACAATGTGCATTTTTGGCATAAGACACTTAGTCATGCTTCATGTTATGTTTTCTCTTTCATTGCTACACATGTTAAAATCAATTCAAATGCCAACAACCACTTTTATCTAATAGCACAAAAGCTGGCCAATACTATAGCCAAACTCTCATGGATAAGTTTTTTCTGAGTACAAACGTGTAGCATCAACATCAAAAAATTCGATCTCACCAAACATGCATTCTCAAATGACACAAACTCAAGCAGCAACGATAACAGAGGTAAGTATAAGATATCAACCTACTGCAAGAACAGTGAAGAATCCCGTAATCCAACTTCTAGATGCATTTTCAGACTCAGTCCTTTGTTATGACGCTAGAAAAGGCACAATTCCTCTCAACAAAAGTGTGCAGACACTACTCATCCCCTGTAAATAGGACAAGTCAGACATATTTGTTTTCTCCTCATCTTTAGTATTTCCTCTTAATATGACATACTTGTTTGAAATTGCATTAAAGTAGAATATCGACACACATGGTAATTTATAATACCACTGACACATAAGCCAGATACTTCCCAATAGCATGCAGAAGAATGTGTTGTGTCTACTAAGCAAAGGCAGGTGAGTTTCCCCTTCATTGTAGCCTCATTTATACTAAGTCTAAAGTCCGCCTAAAAAAGACAACAACTAAATGAAATTTACGTCTTATATAACACTCAATAGCTCTTCAATGATTTTGGTCAACTAATAGCTATAACATTTAGTTTTCCAACACACAGACACGTGTGTTCACAAGTGTGTACACGCACGTAGAGATAGAGACTTCACTTCAATAGATTAATATCAAAGTCGAGAAATGAACATTGTAGAAAAAATGAGAAACAACGCAAATCTTTGAGTTGTTCATTTGCGAAATAGCAACAGAAAAAAATCATCTTACTTATCGTGCGACATATGTACTCATGGTCTCTGGAGAGTTCTAAGATAGATTTTCGAGGTATTTTAATTTCATCTTTATACTGGGAAGTGAACCAGCAATCTAAGTTGCTCGGACTCAAGTGCGGGTGTCCAATTTGGATGCGGATCTAGAGGTCGGAGCCTTCATGATCTAATTTTTAAGATTTGGAGATATGGATCCATGTATGGGCATAGGTGCGGAGATTCGCCTAAAAAATAATAAAAATATCTTAAAATAGAGTTATTAAACCTAAATTATCAGATATTATGTGGAGAACTTGAGGAGAATCCTAGAAGGAGATTAAAGGAAAAGGAGTGACATGGATATTTCTATATAAAAGGTATTTCATTTTCTTCAATTTCACCATAGCTTTTGTATTGACTAGGGGTGTACAAAACCGAACCGAGAACCGAACCAAACCGCAAATCGAATCAACCCGGAAAAAAAACCCGACTAGTGGTTTGGTTTGACTTGGTTTGGTTTTGAAAAATAAAACCCGACTATATTTGGGTTGGTTTGGTTTTAACTAAAAAAAACCAACCCGAGACCAAACCAACCCGAATTTATATATATAATTTTAAAATTTTATTTTATACATAAAAATATTTACTTTGATATAATTTTTAAATATTTCTTATACTTTTCCATAGTTTTTAATATTTAATATATTATTTCAAGTTTGAAACTTAGAATTATGAATGGGCCAATAAAGATTATAGTCCACATATGTTGGTAATTATAATAAAGCTTAAATCAAAATCAAATTAATACTAATGCAAAAAGAAAATCAATTCAACACTAAGAATGACAATAATATTGAATATTTGCTCTTTAGTTTTAGGGATAAGGGTCTGAAAAATACTCCAACTTTGGTCGGATTTGTTGTTGCGATACTAAACTTTCATAAGGACCTATTACCTCCCTAGACTATTTAATACCGTATCCAATAAAGATTATAGTCCACAGATGTTGGTAATTATAATAAAGCTTAAATCTAAATCAAATTAATACTAATGCAAAAAGAAAATCAATTCAACACTAAGAATGACAATAATATTGAATATTTGTTCTTTAGTTTTACATTGGTTTAGACAATTAAAATACATAATCTAATTTTAATTTCCTTTAAACTTAATTTTAGCATGATTTAGTACTTTTAAATTATGATCATTTTCATTATGACTTGTTAATTTGCAATATTTGTTTTACGCGATTTCATTATTATTATTTTTGTTGGATATTTTAGTGTCATTAATCATATTATATTGTGTTATATTTTTAAGAAACATCTTAAATAGTTGTATTTTGGTAGGACTAAGGAAATATTTGAAGTACAAGTTAATTATATGCTGTGTATGAATACTTTACCGGAAAAACCCGAAACAACCCGAAAAACCGAAAAACCCGAGGTTGAAAAACCCGAGTTTTATTGGTTTGGTTTGGTTTATAAATTTAAAAATCCGACCTAAATGGTTTGGTTTGATATTTGAAAAACCCGAACCAACCCGGCCATGTACACCCCTAGTATTGACTATAGAAATCATTAAAACTGTCCAAACTTTTCCCATCGGTTTTGGTCAAAGTACCCAAAATCAATTGACCAAATCGGACACAGATCCCACACCCACACCCATGTTGTGTCGACACGGGTGTGGCACCAAAAGTGAAGAGTCTGAGCAACTTAGCCAGCAATTGCAAAAGGCATTTCAGGCAATAAAAGAATTGAAATAAAGCGTGAATAGCCTCAAGGGTTGAGAAACAATGAAGTTCCATTTTCCAAATAATATGTTGTATTAACTTGTTAGTGGTTTAATAACTCTATTTAAAAAAGATGTGTTGTATGTAAAGCTGAGAGATAATTGATCACAGTTAGGCAAAAGAGTCCAGTCATAATGTTCAATAGTGATATCGCAAAGCATTAAATTTAAAAGGTAACTTGAGTGTGTGTATATATATATATATAAAAGAATAATTTAGAGTGCGAGCTTATGAAGTGATTCATACAACTTTGGCAGGTTTGTTGCTCTGTATTGATATGGTAATTATTTGAGAAAAGGTTGAATAAGATACTGATGATATGAGGCTACGGAACTACCTTTGGAGCAATTACGTGTCACCATATCCCCAAAACTTAAGTAATTTGTTGCCAACAGATTCTTCGAAAGCACAGCCCAAAAAAAAGAATGCTTAGCTTGCACGCCATACACTATTTGAAGCCTAACATCATTTTCCATCAGACGAATTCTCAGCTCTTCCTTTTGCTTCAGTTCATTAACAGAGCTCCATGCTTCTCTGTCAGACACTTCTTCACATCACAATACATACCCACCTAGAGGCTGCCAATTAATATCACATAGATGAAGTCCATAAAAAGAGTAAACATCTCTAGTATTTTGTAATGCAGAGACTCAAAATTGCAAAAGGAGAAAAGAGTGAGCATAAAGCATACCTCCCCGGATCATCTAAATGAAGATCCAATAAAAACAACAATGAGATTCTAAAATATGATATTGACACAAATATTATTTTGTTGCTCTAACAGGGCAAACCTAAATTATAGAAAATGAATTCAATTGAGTCCCCTTCGTTGAAAGTTACATTGTGCAAGTAGAGCAAAAATTCTTCAACTTCAATGATAAGGGGGAAAGCAAGCACGTCCTAATCTTTAAAAAGACAAGTATACCTATAATTTTACAGCGAGGGAATGTATTGTTTTGTAAGGTCAATATGGAATAGAAGAAAATAGCTACATTGGAAAGAAAAATCTAGTAATTTGAAGATGAGTTACTTCTTTCACACACAAAAAAATCCTTTGTGCAAGAAGAGATATAAAAGCACATGATTTATCAAGCTAAGAATAAAAGTAGAGAATCATGTAACTAATTTTCTACTGCAAAGACTAAGAAGGAATTTCTTCTTACAAAAAGTAGTATTAAAGCTTTGCTTTATACTAATAGAAACATAGGGTATGACTTATGATTTTTCCTCCTCGAGAGAAGATCACCAAGAATAAGATTCTCACTTATTAAATATGTATAGATTATAGCAGTGTACACCTCTATCTTTTTTTTGAACTTGGTAACTTTGTATTATATCACAAAACAATCCATGGGTTGTATTGTAATCTTATATACAAGTGTACTCCTGATTTCACTTCTCTATGTCTAAATTGAGTCTAGCACATCAATAATAGTCACAGTGTCATTAGAGTATAATGATTACACCAAAAGACCAAGTAAAATGCAGTTTAGTTTAACTTTCTGCACATTGTTCTCTATACTTTCAAAACATCTTGAATTCCTTTCTTTCCAAACAGCCCACCAGATTACCTCCCGAATAACTCTCAATCTACCTTTGTCCTTACCATGTACACCTTCTTCCTCCCAGCATAGTAATGCCTCAGCCACCTTCCTAGGCATAGTCCAGGAAATGCCTCTGAGACTTAGGAATATTCTCCATAGATGATGGGTGTACTTGCAACGTAAAAATTGATGGTTAATAGTCTCAGATGTTTCACCACATAGGAAACACCTGAAACACAAGGTTATCCCCCTCTTCATAACACTGTCCTATGTAAGAACTGCTTCCTTAGCCATTGACCAGACAAAAAAGGAAACTTTGTGAGGGATTTTACCCTTCTATATTTGCTTCCAAGGCCAACTTGAGCACCGTTGATCTGTCTGATCCATCAACTTGTAGGCTTTGTTGACTTTTAACACTCCCTTGTCATCTCCTGTCCACCACAATTTACCCTCTCATGTGGCTGTCTGTAGTCCAGCGAAAGTGTCCACAGTGTTTAAAAATTTAGCTCATTATTTCCCAATCATTAAGATTTCTTCTGAAAGTGAAATTACATCCTTGTGGTGACCATAGATCTGCTATAGTGCACTGTTGAAACATGATTAGGTTGTAGATGTCTGGAAAGAGATCTTCCATGTTGCCTTTCTCATGCCAAATGTCCTTTCAAAATCTGGTCTTACTCCCATCCATTACTTTTGCCTTCAAGTTATCCACAAGATTCTGATGGACCTCCAGAGGCTAACCCCTTAAGGAGTGGTTACTTCTTTAGTTATCTAGTTGTCCTCTTCTTCATATTTAGCTCCAATTACTTTCCTCCATAGCATCTGGTTGTTGTTTGCATGCTTCCACAACCACTTCATACTAAGAGTATTGCTTTGCAATTTCAGATTTTTTATTCCTAGACCTCCATTTTTCTTGCTTGTCATGACTTCCTCCCATTAAACCAAATGGAAGCTTTTCTTTTCTTTGTTGCCTTGCCACAAAAAATTCCTCCTGATACGATCCAACCTTTTAGTGACCTTAGTTGGGATAGGAAACAAAGACATTATATAGGTTGGCAAAGCATTAAGTACTGAGTTAATAAGGGTCAGTCGGTCAGTACTGAGACTTCCACTTGGCCAATTTCTTCTCACACTTCTCAACCACGCTACTCCATATGTCTATGGGCTTGGATTTGTCCCCCAAAAGCATTTCCAAGTATATAGTAGGCAGAACTCCTATCTCACCACCTAGAATTGATGTTAAACAACACATGTTGTTTATTTCATTTATAGGATACATTACACTCTTCCTTCAATTGATATGCAAACCAGATATACCTTCAAATAAGACCAGAATCACTTTTAGATACTTCAGTTGTTCCTCCTCAGTATCATAGAAAATCAGGGTATCATCTGCATATTGCAAGTGTATCACTTCTAGTCTCTCAACACCTTCTCTGGCCACATGAAAACCCCTTAACCACCCTCTCAAGTTAGCAGTTTTTATCATGTTGTTTAAACCCTCCATAGTGATCACAAACAAAAAAGGTGACAAGGGAGCACCTTGCCTGAGACCTCTTTGGGTTTGAAAGAAACCTGCAGGGGAGTTCGAAACTTAAATAAGCCACAAAAAGATAAAAGTGACCAAAATAAGCCACTATTTTAGTAAGTAACTAAAATAGGCTTAGTGGAAGAAAAAATTCCATTTTACGCAATATTCCAAACGTTTTCCGTTTGTGTCATAATGTGTATATTTTAATATATAACGGAACTATTTCTTACACTTTGTAAAGTGGAAGTTTTTCTTACACTTTATAAAGTGGAAGAAAAAATTATGTTTTACAAAGAGGAATATTTTTCACGTTCTCTTTATGAAGCTTTTACAGTGTTTGTCATAAAATTATATTGATTTTACATATCATTAAAACGGTAAAAATTATTACACTATGTATTTTTATTTTTTTATTCTGAAAACTCCTCCAAGCTCTATTTAAGGACGTTCAAACATAGTACCTTCAACATCTTTAGTCTTCTATTTTTCTTCATTTCAATCAACAAAAAAAATGTCTTCTAAAACCAAAAGTTAGAGTTTTTGATTTATTGGGATGGCGAAATTATACATGACGAAAATATTGTTTATTATAATTGTCTTTCTAAACACAATGCTAAATATTTAATTAATGTCCGATATCATAAATTTCTTTCATCAATTTATAAAAGAATGGGTATAAATAGTACTGATTATAATTTGATTATAGTCGGAAAATACCCTACTTCATTTTTGTCACAAGGACAAGTAAATTTTGGAGAGTGAATTATCTATCATGACGAATCGTTGACTGACTTTTTGAGGGTTCCAAATGACTTCATAGATCAAATCAAGTTAAGATTTTATGATACATAATGTAATAATTTTTTCCTTAAATAGAGCTTGGAGGAGTTTTCAGAATAAAAAAATAAAATACATAATGTAATAATTTTTTCCGTTTTATGATATGTCAAATCAATATAATTGTATGACAAACACTACAAAAGCTTCATAAAAAGATACAATTTAATGCAAAACGTGAAAAATATTCCTCGTAAAACATAATTTTTTCTTCCACTTTATAAAGTGTAAGAAAAACTTCTACTTTACGAATTGTAAGAAAAACTTACACTTTACAAAGTGTAAGAAATAGTTCTGTTATTTATTAAAATATACCCGTTATGAGACTAACAAAAAACATTTGGAATATTTCATAAAACGAAATTCTCATTGCGTCCACCACTCGAGAACATATCTCCATTTAATAATGTCAGGACTTCTGCGAAAACTCTCTATGCCTCGAGGCACAAACCGTACTTTATATCTTACGATTATACTTTTGCGCAATGATTCATTTGTACCCCACTGACATATATTTTGATCTCTGAACTATAAGTTCAAAAACATCACTTTTCTTAGTGAAACAAAATATACTTGAATAGTGCATTTTATTTGGCCAATCATTTATCTGTCCACATACACTATATGACAAATTCAAATTTAAGATCCTCGTAATCACTTATAGCATTGAGTGCTACTTCATATTAAAGATACCGTCGATGGTCATTTTAATTCGATTCCAATTCGACATAACTTATCGAGATCTCTTCATTTTTCATCATTTTCAGGTACCTGAACCTTTGACAAGGTTTTATTAAGTGTTATGTCATAGTGCTCTTTCAAAGCACTTACATCATTATCATGACCATTTTGATAATTTGCTCCTCTCCTTCTTCAAGGAATTTTACATTTGGAATAGATTGGTCTATCACGCTTATGGCGTACCATAGACTCTGTCCTTCAAGGCTTATTTATTGGAGCATTTGCAGATTAATTAAAATATTGGGTCATCAAATAATTTTGCAAATGAATTACCTCTTGAACTTCAAGTTCACATTTTTTTTAACGAGGATCTAGATAATTTACCTCACACATAATTTTCAGCTGCTAAACACATCTCCCCATAATGTTAGGAAATCTAACATTTACCCCCAATCTTATTTGGAGATCCATCTTTGTGCGTGGTGGAGCAATAAAATCATATGTGCACACATCAAATTTTTAGATGGAAATTATTTGGTTCCTGACCCTGAACCAATTGTGATGGGAGAACCTTGTTGACTTGATGCATACATGTTAAATAAACTCATCCCATTACCAAATTTTATTTGAGAGATTTGTTCTCATAATCAATGTTCTAGCTATAATTGGAGGCAGACAATTTCTGAACCAACTAGTATTATCACCATAATTTTATAGTTTGAAACTGTGCTCTTAATTTAACAATTGGAGCAAACAATCTTATAGAAACTAATTTGTAAGTTGATACAAATTCACATGTGACCATACCATAGATGCATCTATTAAATCATAATAATAAGCGGTCCACATGGCAGGTGAACGGGCTCATATTCACCTTTTTTATATGTTCCAAATAATTTCAAGGGATACAATCCCAACCTTAGCTGGTACAAAGATCATTTTATCATGAGAACAAGCAACACATGAGAATTTTTTTGCTATAATTGGAGGCAGACAATTTCTGAACCAACTAGTATTATCACCATAATTTTATAGTTTGAAACTGTGCTCTTAATTTAACAATTGGAGCAAACAATCTTATAGAAACTAATTTGTAAGTTGATACAAATTCACATGTGACCATACCATAGATGCATCTATTAAATCATAATAGTAAGCGGTCCACATGGCAGGTGAACGGGCTCATATTCACCTTTTTTATATGTTCCAAAATTCATAACCCGTTTTGATTGTAGTAATCTGAAGATACTTAATCTTTCAATAATTTATAGTCTCAATATAATTTTTTTTTTCAATTCCTTCGAAACTTAAAAAGTTTCTTTTGAGACTTGCTACAACCTCAATATTATGAACTATTTTTATTTCTGGATAGTAACAAATTAGTTCTTCTGAAACTCTTCATTAAGTTTGTGTACTGCCACAAATTTGACAACACTATTCTTATGGTGACCATCTCCTTCAAGGAGAAAATTATTATTATTGTCATGGTTAAAATTATTACATGCAAGACTTATTTTTGACAATCAATGACAAATTTGTGTTGCCACACAACAACATTTATTTTGGTCATAACCACAACCTTTATAGAAAATAATTATTTCTTTCTTTTGTCCTCCAATAGTTCTTAATAAAACATACCATAATATTTGTGTAGTACTCAAAGTATATGACCAAAATGATCATTTATGTCAAAATATTTTTTTTTAATATCTCAAACCTCCCGTAGAGGTGAAATGTGATATTTATCCAATCATACATGAACATGTCCTTATCCATAAGAACATGTCACAATCTCTTCAAGAAATGAACCATAACCATTTGTACATGCTCCATAAGTTTTTATCAGAAACTCATTGTCATGCTTTGGCATTATCAAATTTATGTGACTCACCTCAACATCACTTTAAGAGGTCAAATGTACCAAATGTACTACCACTTTGTATTTCTTTATTTTGATGGAGGATTTACAAAACTTTTCAAATTGGTTTGCATCAACAACAATGTGCCCAATATCTTTTCATACCACTTTGATGAATAAAAATTGCATTCACATTTGAAGGACCATCTTAAGAAACAATGTGCCCAATAACCTTTCATACCATTTTGATGGACAAAATTACCTTCACAATTGACAGACCATCTTAAGAACCCATAATGTTCTTCCTTTTAATTACCACAATGATGACCATTAACATTTTACCACAGTCATATTCATACATTCAACCACTTGTCATTTTTCAGACATATTATGCACTGCTACCACATTCACATAAGAGAATGGAGCAAATTAATTGGGCAATTTCATGACGTTCAGTCAAAAGTATAGAACTTTGTGTTAGTCATCATCACTATAGTGCATTAGGACTTAAACACAATGTCTTACCCATATAAAGACACCTTTGGTCATAAATCAATGGGACTTGAACCCAACTTCTTATTATCATGGTGCACCAAGACTTTACTCGATGTCTTACCCACTTGGTGCGGTGAAACTTGAATTCACCGTCTTACCCTCAATCAATGTCTTAATAAAACAAATGCATTACCAAAAATAAATATTGAATACCATAAATATAATCTGAATTTGACTTAAAATTGAGTAAAAATGAACAAAACTAATTAATTAGAACGACATGTTGGAACCATATAAAGTCCCAAGTTAAAATAAATTAAAACATTTTAATAGTCCCACTCAACATTGTTATGAAGATTATCATAATTTACTAAACATTTTAAAATAAACACAAAACAAGCTTTGTTAGTACAAATAATATATTGGATATGAAGTATACCATGCAACCGAAAAGTTACTAGGATAATTCATAAAAAAATCAAGAAATACCTACCATTGATTCTTGACGGAGAATGAGCAACTGGTGTTGATAACGTATTGTAAAACTAAAGCAAAATAAGACAAGAAATATAGAAGATGAAAACAATAGAAATAGGGAGACGAGATAAAAGTTTTTCTTATTATTCCAAATCTTCAAGTCTTCACCAAATTTTCAAGTGTCTACAATATGAACCCTTATGCCTCTATTTATAGTGCAACATAGAGGCATACAAAAGGTTAGTCATAAACATGACATTAACATGAATATAATGGGGAAGGTTATGAAAGTGAAAGGTTACAAGAATAATGTTATAAAGGTGGAGGTTATGGAGGTTATGATTATCTTCATAATGGAGGAAAGTAATGGAGTAACTTCTTGATGTAGTGGACATCCACAATATATTATTTTATAACATTTGTTTTATTTTTGGTGACGTAGTAGTCAAAGAGGATTAAGACCTCTTTTGTTTGCACTTAATGGTGTTTGAATCTTAGTCATTCAGATTTCCCTCATTAAGTGTGTTTGTTTTTAAGGACTGAATCTTAATTATACAGATTTAGTATATTAAGTTTGTTTTATTTCCTTACAAGTCTCTTAATGGGTCTGAATATATCTGAATGAATCAGATCTCTAACACACTCTTAACACCATTCAAACTCAAAAATAAGACTCATATCTTAATTCAACTACATCACAACAACTCATAAAAGTTGTTTTCTTATTTAATTAATGTTAATTACATGCTTACCGTTATAATTTTCTTTATTCTTATTAACTTAATATACGCCTTTTACTTTCATAAATTAATCAATATATTTGAATTGATAAGCACTCCCATGGTATAATATTTAGCACTGTTTCAGAAAATAAGAAAGTATTAATTATTTGATCGATAACAATAACAAATGTCTATTATAAAATAAAATGTTTTCATAAACATCATATTACTACTCTATATAAACTAGTTTACATTGCGTTATATTAGATTCTCAAAGTTTTTGAGTGCAAAGAATAGCCATATTAATGATGTAACTTAATGTTAAATTCTTCAAAGATAAATCATTTTACCTTGTTATGATAAAAATGTTCAAAATATTATTTTCTATAAAAGAAAAAAACTATTTTACTAAAATGAGGTTTTTATAATATTTTATTGATATAGCATTTAATTTTATATGCACATTCAGATATAGAAAACAAACAGTGCTAATAATTCAGTGTTCAGATTCAAAGACAACATCTTAATATTTAGATGTTGCACATCTTAATATTCAGACGTGTATTCAGATTCAGACGTCTTAATCTTAATTGAAATAAATGAGGCCTTAAGCTTGTATAAACTTACTTTCAAAGAATAGAACTGTAATTACAAATATCACTCTCTTTTTCATACCTTTTATGCAGAGGCGTATCAAGAGGGAGGGGGGGGGGGGGGGGGGGGGGGGTAACCGGGTTCACGTGAACCATGCTCCCCTCCTGAGATCATATATAATAGTGTTTAAATTTTTTTTTAAATATTGAAACATAGATAGATGTGTGAACCCACACTCGGAGTATCACATAATGCGATAATGGCTAGGTGCACCTCTTTTAACGATTTTCAGTAGTAAAGACCTAAATATCGAACCGATCAAATTTATATCTTAGATCAACCTTTTCGTAATAGTAGGTTAACCGGGTTCACGTGAACCATGCTCCCCTCCTGAGATCATATATAATAGTGTTATAAATTTTTTTTAAATATTGAAACATATATAGATGTATGAACCCACACTCGGAGTATCACATAATGCGACAATGACTAGGTGCACCTCTTTTAACGATTTTCAGTAGTAAAGACCTAAATGTCGAACCGATCAAATTTATATCTTAGATCAACATTTTCGTAATAGTGCATCCATCATCTCAAAATCCTGAATACGCCTCTACTTTGATGATTGTTGATGGGAAGTTATAGATATACTTACAGAAGGCAAAAATTGTGAAATAAATAGTCGATTGGCAAAGATTGTAAAATAAACAGTAGACAAGAAGAATGATCTTGTATTCTTGTACTAGGGGACGCTCTTACATGAATAATTATATTATTAGATATTGAAATGTTGCTATGTCTGAGTTGTATATGCATGATGATTATTTTTATATTGTAAAATTTTGATGTTTTAAAAGAGAAAATACATTTAAAAAACTCCTAAACTTGGCAGTAAAACTTACTTTAGCACTTAAACTATACGGGTGTTTAAATACCCCTTAACATATTTCAAGTGATTAAAATACCCCCTAAGGGATGATGTGCCAGAGAGAGTGAGTGCACTCTCCTGAAAGTGCGTGAAAGAAGAGAAAAAAAAGCTGAATTTTTAAAGCCCTACACATGGCCTTTTTTTACTGGCCAATATATAATAAATTATTTAAATAGTTTTTTTTATATATTAAATCTTTAAAATATGTAAATTTTCTTATTAAGAGGTAAATGAAATTAGCGGGTCCCCTTTTTATTTCTTTAATTTTTATTTTGTTGTCTTCTTCAATACACATTTTTCTCCATTGAAACATCTGTTCCTCCATCTTCTTCCCCACCTCTATTCACTATTTTCATTTCACTAATCTTTTACTAATCCGTAAAATTCAATACCAATGTCATTTTATTGGCGTCGATTTCACTCTATTATTGGTGTCGATTTCGCAAATATAAACTTTCTTAATTTTTGAGTGACCCATTTTGATTTCTAGATCATTCAAACATTCTCATAAAATTTATATTTTTTGGATCAACTTTCTTATGCAATCTTCATTTCTTATTTGAATTGTCAAGAAAAAATTGGCTTTCAAAAAAATTCATTCTCCAGGAGGGTAAATTCGTTGGGAGGGTTCGAAGAAGATAATGTGAATTTTCTTCTTTAAACTGAAAAAATTGTTGAATAGTGAAGAAGAAGAAAAAGAAGAAGAAAAAAAAAAGGATTGAAGGTTGGAATAATGGTAAACAACAAGGAAGAAGAGAGAGGGGGTGGGGGGTATGCATTTATAAATTAATCAATTGATATAATTAATTTTAAAAAGTGTTTAAGAAAAAATAGTG
Source organism: Solanum tuberosum (assembly GCF_000226075.1). NCBI lineage: Eukaryota > Viridiplantae > Streptophyta > Magnoliopsida > Solanales > Solanaceae > Solanum > Solanum tuberosum. Next base: position 2,355,730 of record NW_006238935.1, on the reverse strand, counting down.
AATAAGTAAAAAAGAAATAAAAAATTAATGACATGATGCCTACATGGTTATGATGTGACGCTTACGTGTCTATGATGTGGCAGGTGAGAGTGGTGTTATAGTCTCAGGGTGGAAAAAAAATCACTTCAAAGATGTTAAGGTGGGTATTTAAACGTCCGTGTAGTTTAAGTATTAAAGTAAGTTATCCGATCAAATTCAGGGGGATTTTTTATGTATTTTCTCTTTTTAAAATAAGAATAAGATCTTTTTATGTTGAATCATATACCATGAATAACAAGCTTATAGTACTAAAGTTGTGCTCTCAAATTTAGATTTTCGACAAGAATTTTCATCACTATAAGTGAAATTTATAAATCTCCCTACAAACTGCTTGAGACCTAAAACCGTGAGTAAAATTGCAAGCAGATTAGGTAAGCCATGTTGATGAATATACTATCAAAAGAAAAAAAATGACATATGTCATAATATTGATGAATAAAAATATAGCTTAAGATTTGTCTAGTAAAGTGAAGATTTTAATTCATTTGAAATTACTTCACCCAATAAACAAAGTATGATTGGAAAATTCTTTTTTTTTATTTGTTAAATTTATGATAGGTTCGTTTGAACATATATGCAAGTAAGAGAACATATGAGAAGACAAAATAATTGAAAAGAAAGATTAGATAGTAGAGAATAAGGGAGCCTTTTAAGCAATGGACTTTTAAAAAAGTAAGAAATCTCTTATTCAACCCCCCAACAAGCTAGTATATTAGCTGAAGCAATTTAATTGAAGAATTGATTAAGGATATCATTTTGTATTTTTTTTATTAATATTAAGCGTCAAACGATCAATCAGTTCCATTAGTTATAATAATAAAATATCAAGATAACAAGAGATATATTTAAAGAAGTTGGGTGATGGGGAAATATATATTTTACTAGGTAAATTACCCGCGCTTCGCGCGGTGGTGAACTACCTCTATAAACTTACCCATAATCAGTTGATATATTTGTGTTTTTGAGTGAGTAAATTGAATTGTCGACAATATTTTATCCAATAGTAAATCTATTGAAAGAGTATAAAACATCTTTAATTATTTTACTCTCGATTTTTATCTTTTCAAAAAGTTGTATAATCATTTTCCATTCTTTTTGCTTCCATCACTACGGTGAGAACATCAATTTGTTTGTGACTTTTAATCTCATGTTATGAATGAGATATTTATTTTTTTAGGGTCTGATTAATCTGAATTCTTCCTACTTTGATGGGAAACTCAACTCCCAGATTCGAACCCCAAAGTTCCAAGGACATTGTCTCGTAAATAGATCTTTTTAACACTCTAAATTATGCATAGATCAACGTTATTTAATAGTTAAAGTGGTCTTTCATGAAAAATTCAGGGAGCTGATAACATCCAAGAACGTAAGGGGATTTTTTACAATGAAAATATTACACCAAGCAAGAAAACTAACTTTGAATCTACACTTTAGATCATGTATTGCAGTTGCAACTCCACAAAGGCGCCTTTGTTTTTATCAGTCTAAAGACTTTATCTGGAGTTGCAATATACGATAATTCTAATGTTGTTTTCCAAATTGTTTTAAGGATATCAATTTTTGTATTTCTCAACTACACAAGATAATGGAAAGTATATTAGCAATATCTCACTCGAGGATAGTAAATTTTATATTTGTTATCTTCTCCTTTCCCTCCTCCTAAAAATCAGACTCACATGTTCAATGAGACCAACCACGCAAGCTCTTTAGCCCTCAGAATATAAGGTTGCTTCAAGCATGAGACTCATATTGTAATGAATTGTTCCTCTAATACCATTTTATTTTAAATGACAGCAATATCTGTGTGTCTCTTGATTTGGCCTTTTGAATTTGCTTTTCAACTACTCGAATAAGGGCATCTTTCAAAGAAAGTCAAACTTATAGTTAGTAACTGACGCATAACGCATCAGGAAGTAATTATCATTATTGTTATTTAAGTGTAATAAATCCCAAATGTATAGTACGTGGAATACTACTCTAATGTGTTCTTGATTCTTGCCGACACCTATAGCAAGAGGCAAGAGGTATTGGATACGGGCCTAATATCAATTAATTACAGTTGAGTCATTTATGACATACAAAAAAGTGTAATAAAATAGAGACATTTCAAATATCCTTCTTTTACTACAAATGCATGTTTAAAGATTTTGCATAATGATCCTCACTAAGTTTATTCATGATCTTTCATTAAACGTTTACATTTTTGAATTTTTACACCATTTATATTTTTTTGTCTACATTTTAATCTAGATTATCTACTTCATGACAATATTTTCAATGTAAATGCTTATACTTCTATTCGTACAAAAATATGTAACGAAGTAACTTTGGCTAAACATCTACAACAAACACATTGGATTATGCGAGACACTGAGATCCTAAAATCTTGCTATGCCTCACATTCAATAATGCAGATTGAAGTGTTGTGTTTTCTTGTAGTACAATGAATAAATAATTAAAATGAAGTCAAAAGGCCAATTAAACAAACAAAAATACATTCTAGGCCATAGAGAGCACCAAGGGTAGTTTTGTCAATATTTATACTTAAAACCTATCAGTCATTCAAACTAAAACATTATATTATCTTACATAGTTACATACAAGATTATGTAAAAACAAACATCAATAATGTAAAGGAAGATGATAATTATAACATCTTATCATTTATCCTTCAATCAATCATCTTTAATTTGATTTTATAATTTATCCGTTTGCTTCCAGGAAGTGTTACTATTTGATATTTTTAGGGAATTAAATGAACATCAACCGGAGATATTAAATTTTCTTATTATACAAATTACAATGTATAAATGAATTTATACAAAACTGAACAATTTGTATAAGATTGAATGTATCTAGTGAATTATACAAATTAAAAGCTCCATAGCAAACATAAAATTTGTTATGGGGCGCAATTATGCAAACTCAATCAATCATCTTTAATTTGATTTTATAATTTATCCGTTTGCTTCCAGGAAGTGTTACTATTTGATATTTTTAGGGAATTAAATGAACATCAACCGGAGATATTAAATTTTCTAATAAATAAATAATTGTTGGTGAAGGGATAAATAAATTTTAAAAGGCTAAAAAAGTTAACAAATATTCTAATTCTAACTTGTAGAAAGTTCAACCCTACATTTTGCTTTACATATATCATTTTAAAGTTCCTCATTTAAATGTATCATAAGTAATTATTAAAATAAAAAATTAAAGGGAGAACGTATCATATTTGACAACAATTCAACTTATTATATATACTTGAAAGGAAAAAATATTACACAAAACTATTCAGTTTGTTTGGGTGTTTTTAAAAAATCAATATACCTGAGTGATGAATTTCAATTTGAAACTACGTACACTTCTATTTCAATCGCAGTGTCGAGAAACACATTTATTACTTCAATAAAAGTATTTACAACTTGCAATAAACTTGAGAATCTGTCCATACTTCATATTGAATATTAACAATTAATTTATTGTGTAGTTATCTATGTCTTTGGGATTAAAAGAGGCTTCAGTCTAGTCATATTCTTCTATAGGTCATCCGGCACATCCTTAAACATATGTCAAAAGTTTATTAATTTTTGTCTTTTTTTCCTGATTCACTTCGTATATCAAGGTGCAATAAAGTTTATAAGGTCTTTCACTACTAAAAAACTGTCAAAAAGTGATGGCCAAAAGCGACGGACTGTGTCGCTTTTTTGGTCAAAATCGACGGAAAAGCGACACAGTCACCTCCGTCGCTTTTTAGCTCAACGCTTAGTCCGTCGCTTTTTGATTTTTTTGTTTTAGAATTTTTTTTAACAAAAGCGACGGACTTAGTCGCTTTATTTTAACTTTAATTTTTTTTATTTCTAAAAGGCGACGCAGTCCGTTGCTTTTCTGGAAATTTTATTTTTGAAAATCCCTGAAAAGCGACGGACAAAATCACGTTGTCCGTCGCTTTTCTGGGATTTAAAAAAAAATAAAACCCAGAAAAGCGATGGACAAAACCATGTTGTCCATCGCTTTTCCTGCAATATTTTTTACAGCAGAAACTGACAGTTTCTGTTGTCCACCTGCAAATGCAATTCAATTCAATTCTACACTATTCAGCTCAATCAAACACACACAATTATAAACAATCTAAACAGAACATAAAACAACAAACTTAAAATAACATTCAAAAGTATCTAAATCACAAATTAAAGACTTATAAAGTCTTTCAAATCGTTCAAATTTCAAAAATTTCATAAATGTCCAGAGATCTAAACTAGGGAGTGGGATCTACATAATCATCCTCATCACTCTTGTCGTCGGTGTCATCGGGAGCCAAAGTAGTAGGTCGACGAGCGAGGTTCATCACTTGTTCTTTGATTTGTTGAACGGTCTCACTCATGCTTTCTTGTTCAGCTACTCTTCTCCGCTCCGACTCTACTAGTGCCGCTGTAAGTTTAGCTATTTGATCTGACATAGCAGCAATCTGAACACCGTCAAGTGCCTCGGCTTGAGGTCACGATCCAACACCTTCTAAGCCTGACTGGAGTCGTCTTACATATTTCTAGAGCCTAGACCATAGACTCTACCCTTGTGTGTCCCCCCTACCACTTTTTCTTTCCAAATCTGGGTGGAAAGTTCATATGTCAATTGGACCGAACTATATAGATTCTCAGCGACGTACTGATGAAAGTCATTCTGCATATTAAATATAAAAATTGACATATATATATATATACATATCATAAATATATTCACTATTAATATATATTGTTCATATTAAATAACTTACAAAAGTTCGTTCGGCCTTTCCTCCACCCACACATCCGGATCGGACTCATTTTCTTTCTTCCTGACATGAGTCTTCTTGAAAACCTCCGGTTCAATGGGAGTGCGTCCCAATTCTTTTTCCTATAAATAAAAACTGAAATTTATAACGATATATATGAATCAACTAATTATTTATTTAAAAGTTTGAATTAGAACTTACCATCTCTCGTGCAATTGTTCCAACTGTCTTTGCACCTCTGGTGTGCAACAAGCCATCTTTAAGACTGCCTCTAGCCTTTTTGGCTTGATCTGATATTGCCTTAAACTTGTCAGTGTTCCAATACTGACCCAATTCATCAAAAACATGAGGCAACATCCAATCGAGACGTTCACCACTATCCCAAACTTTCTTTAGCCAGCTATACAGTATGGCGGATGCCTTCCTCTCAAATGTAATCCCAATGACCAAATTGTACCTCGACTCCCAAGTACACATAGTCTAAAAAATTTGAATAACGTTAATTAGATCGATAGTAAAAAAATAAGTATACTAAACTTAACTAAAAATATATGTCTTAAAGTTATTAAACATCGCCTGGTGTATACTGTTTGGAATCTCGCTCCAAGAGTGATAAACCTGTGTATAGAGTCTTCTAACACAGTCTTTTAAGGCCCGGGCAGCATCCTTAGCAGGATGCCACCTGCAAAACACATAATAAATATGTTAGTTCATGAATAATATATTAAAGTATAAGAAATAAATAAAATAAACTAACAGATAGATAACAAAACAAACTTACGATGATCCATCCGGCTCAATCATGACTCTACCAAGTCTGTCCTTCTGGCTAGGAGCTAGAGCAGGCATCGTATCATCTGGTGTAGCACTAGGTGTAGCTGTAGACGAGGGTGATAAATCAGGATGCACAAAACGTTGAGTCAATGAAGGCGTACCGGCCATAGCATATGGTTGCTCGCTACTAAAATCTCCAATTCTCATGGCAGATAATTGAGGAGATGTACCTGTGGGAGATGGAGTACCTGCCGATAAGGGTCGTGCTCGACGAATAGCCTATAAAGGTAGGTCCTCGTAGCGTCGTGAAGGCAATGCCTGTGAAGTAGATGAAGCATCGACTGGTCGACGGTAATTAGGATAATATTGCCGAGGATCCGCCGTACCAAATGGAACAACAAATAAATGAGTATCATGGCTGATGCGCTCTGGCGCAGAAGAAATAGATCCTGCAATATCCTCAGGATCTATGGGTCTCCTAGACTTCTTCTTCTTAGCTTGTTTAGTTTGGCTAACTCCAAGATGTTCGCGATGTCTATCACCGTCACCGCCTGATGACATCTTATGCAAATTTACATGTATAATTAATATATAAATCATAAATTAAATAAAATTATCAAAATACAATTACATATATATACTAGCTAGCTTTCATTCTACCATATTCCTTCTCGCTTGTTTCAATTCCACCATTCTCCCATTCTTTCTCCTCAATTGTTTCATTTTCATTATC
>NW_006238935.1:2341746-2349093 GCF_000226075.1 Solanum tuberosum | reverse complement strand
ATAAGGGTCGTGCTCGACGAATATCCTGTAAAGGTAGGTCCTCATAGCGTCGTGAAGGCAATGGCTGTGAAGTAGCTGAAGCACAGACTGGTCGACAGTAATTAGGATAATATTGCCGATGATCCGCTATACCAAACGGAACAGCAAATAAATGAGTATCACGGCTGATGTGCTCTGGCGTAGAAGAAATAGATCCTGCAATATCCTCAGGATCTATGGGTCTCCTAGACTTCTTCTTCTTAGCCTGTTTAGTCTGGCTAACTCCAAGATGCTCGCGATGTCTATCACTGTCACCGCCTGATGACATCTGTATGTAAATTTACATGTATAATATATATAAAAATCATAAATTAAATAAAATTAGTAAAATACACTTACATATGTACTAGCTAGCTTTCATTCTACACTATTCCTCCTCGCTTGTTTCAATTCCATCATTCTCCCATTCTTCCTCCTCAGTTGTTTCATTTTCATTATCGTCCCATCCTTCGTGATCAAATGATTCATTTTCCTCATTCTCGGATATTTCTTCCTCAACATTTAGTATCTCATCATCAGATACTTCTTCTAATATGTGTTGAGGATGTTGTAGTGTGGGTTTTCCAATTCAACATCAACTTGTTGTTGAACAATTGCAACATCATTTTGATACACAACATCTAAGACATTGTCAATTTCAATTCTTCCCACAGGCTTACTTTTATAACAACCCACCAATTAGCTTTGTCTCTACGCAATGGATATGTAGCGTAATACACTTGTTTAGCATTTTGTGCAATAATAAAAGGATCATAACTTCTGTATTTCCTGGTGTGCTTAACTTCAATTATATTATGTTGATGGTCCACCTTGGTGCCTCTATGTGATGGGTCAAACCACTCACACCAAAACAATACAATCTTCTTCTTAGGCTAACCTGAATACCTCACTTCAATAATCTCTTGAATGACACCATAATATTCAATAGTTTGACCAGTACCATCAACATCACCTTGTATGTAGACACCGCTATTATTTGTTTTCTTGTTCCTAGATACTTCTTCAGTTTGAAACTTAAAACCATTGACACAATACTTATTCATTGTTAGTACTTGAGATTCAGGTCCAAGTGCTACTTCTTTCACTAATTGTAAATGTTGGACACTTGAGTATTCATCGTAAACTTACGTGATTTTTCTTTCAAGTATTATAATTTAGTATAACATGAATATATTATTAAATAGTTAGTGATTGCACACTTACATAATTCCTCAGCCATTTTGGAAAATTCTGTATAGATGGCTTCATTACCCCATGTGTTTACGAATGATGAGTCCACAAATTGGAACTCATTTAGGGCTTTATTCGATAGAAATAGTGTCCTTAAATGTTTATTTTGTCTCAATATCTGATTGAAAACTCTTAAGTTTCAGGTGTTTGAAGTTTTAGTGGAAGCATGGACACTTAGGCCCAAAAGGACAAAAGATTGAAAGACGAGAAGCTGAAGCCTGAGCATCGCTAAGCAGACTTGGTGATTCGCCGAAGGGAAGCACTCCGCCCTTTGTTCCAGTACGCGAAGCCCTGAAGGAGCAGGATAAAAAAGGAGATAAAAGGAGCAGTCGGTGTTTCACCGAATAATTTCGCAAAGCAATACTATGTCACCCAATGACACAGAGCACGACGATGCTGAAGGCTAGTGCAAGATGACGCCGAACTACACCAAAGGGCGAATCGCCGAGTTAATCGGTGATTCCGACTAACCTCGTTGAAAGATCTGCCTACACTATTTTCTGAAGTCTATAAATACTAAACTTGTTACTAATTTTTAAGAGTCGAACATTTATTTTAATTTCCATAATAGAATAGTACTTTTTGGGATATTTTTTCTCAAGGTTGGAGAGGGTTTTTGGGAGACTTGAAGAAAGAAGGATTTCATCTTCCCAAGTTGGAAGTGGGTCTTCTCCATTCTTCTTTCTTTGCTTAAATCAAGGTTTAATTCTTATACCCATTTGATTTTAGTATCATTTTAGGTGTGTTTTGTTGTTTCTTGATGTGTGGCTAAAATCCCCCATTCTTGGGGTGTGATTTAACAAATATGTGTTGATATTATTGTTGGGTCTTGCTTGCTGATAGGTTAGATGTATTTTAATCGTGATTTCACCTAGTGGTTGTGGTTTAATTTAATGGGTTTATAGTTACAAATACAAAACCACCCATGTGTTATCGGCTTGCCCGAGATGGAGGTCGTGAAACTAAGACCACTAGACTGATGGCCTAAGGAATGGGTCGACAGGAGGCTCAGCCTGAGAGGGTGAGCCCTAGTCCCATATCCTAACACTCATCTCGAGATAGTGAGTGGGGGTAAGGCATTGGCTGGCCTTCATGCAGCAAATGGGTGTCCGAGAGGAACGCATTTGAAACGGGGTAAGTTGCCCGAGAGGGAACTTATTTCCATCTAAAGCTTAGCCTAGTCACTATTATCTTGCAAATTTCCTGTCGAAAGCATGTACCCAACGATTTATCTCAACTTGTACTGCGGTCACTACCCCAAGAACTTGTCCCCATACCTGATTTTCTTGTTATTTTTGTTGTTTTTTACTACTTGTGACAAAAAACCCCCATTTGATATTTGACACTTTGGTGTCACCCACTTGAATTTACTTTGTTTTTATTCAATAATTTCTCAAACTATAGCTAATTAGGACAAAATTCTAGCCTAACTACTATTTTCACTACCACTCCTTTGGGACACGACCCCAACCCTTGGTTGGGTTACTATATTAGACACTCGAACCGTAGGTTAGTGTCATTGGTCACGATAAGCATCAAAATGGCGCCGCTGCTGGGGAGTGGTGTCACGTGAAAATGTAGTTAACTAGAGCTTTTTGTTCTTTTTAGTGTAGTTTTACTAATTTTACTATTAGTTTTGTTTTTCATTTTAGTTGTTTGTGTGTGCAGGTACCTTAGCATTGCTGAGGGAATGGGTGGCAAGTCGGTTGAGATAAATCAAGGAGTCGAGGGTGACTCCAAGTTAAAGGCGTTGGTATCTCAACTGAGCGACTTGGCCACCAAAATAAAGGAGGTGTAAAACCAGTGCAAACGCCAAGGAAAACATCCGCTTCCTCATGAGCAAGAAAGCTCTAGGAGTGATGAGAAAAAGCGTATTGATGATACGCTATTGATCATTCTCCAAAAGCTTCATGAGCAAGATAGAATGCTAGAGGCGATGAAGGAGAGCATGAAGGTGTTGAATCTAATGATTGGTTCTCACCCGAGATCAATCAAGGTGATTGAAGACCTATTGGACCACGCACTGCCGCATCTCTGCCCTAGAAGCGAAGAAGGGTTGCCTAATGGCGTTAGGTCAAACCCCAATGATAAAGCTTGACTGATAGTTCACGTCGAGCCACGACGTTAAATAAGGCGCTTCTTGGGAGGCAACCCAAGGTCGTAAAATTTAGGATTTTACTTTTATAAATAATGGTGTTGATATTGCAGATAAACCGAGGAAAGTGTGGAAAATCTCAGGTTGATGAGTAGAAAGTCCATTCCGCGAGTCGCTAAATAGGTCGGCGAGCCGACTAGATCCGTCGTTTGGCTCAACACAAAAGTTGTAGAGAGCCTGTAAAACTCGACAAACTCGAAAAGCAACTCGGCGCATCGCCAACATGCTTGGCGATCTCGATGCACACCGCCGATCTCACCCCTAGAAAATTAAAGATTTTGAAGAAAGGGCGGGATAAATGACCACTCGACGGACCACTAAGTGGGTCGGCGAGTTGACTAACATCGCCGAATGGACAAGAACAGAACGGTTATAAAGTGCTAAAAATCTCATAATTTTTAAATTTTCCCACTCTCCCTCCTTTTATACTTCTCAACTTTACATCAAGGTAATATATTCTAGATTATTGCTTGCCTTTAGTATTGTAGTCGATAATTAGTGCTTGGGGTTGGATTCCTTTGCTACCTAGCATTTCAAAAACAATTTGATCAGCATTAAAAGTTAGTCTCTAAAACTCCAAATTTATTTTTTTAAAAAGCTTTTGAACTCTTTCGCAATTGTAGTATCAGGTTGAAGTGTGTTAGGACTCTCTGATAGTCCTAGGTTATCGTGATGCTCTTTTCAAGTCGAAACCTTTGCCTAAATTGTCTTAATAATCGAATGATTTAGTGCTTGTGTTATGATTTTGAATGAACTCAAAATGGGTGTTGCATACTCGTTGTTAGGTTGATTGGGTGAAGTGTAAGTAGCCCACATTTGTGCTAAATAACGAAAATTACTCAATGAGGGAATGGGTGACAACATTCTTAAGGGTAATCGTAGTTAAATGGCAAAAGTTGGCAAAAACCGGAAGAAGTCTAAGTAGTCTGGGGTGATGGGAAGTATGGGTCTTGTGTAAATTTCATGTATGCATGCTTTGATTGCGTTATCAGGGTTGTGGGGTTGAATTTGAAGGAAATGGATTGAAAATAGACACGTTGGATAGTTTAGCGAGATGAATCGAGATCGCCGAACTGCTCGGCGGTTCGTCTAACGTCCCTATTTCGCCTCTAATTGAATGATGCATGTATTGATTGATCTGTTACTTTCGGCGGTAAGTTTGATGTCGCCAAGCACACTCGGCGACTCGCCGAAAGCCTCCTTATCTACCCCTTTGTCTGCACCCTTGTACTATCTATACATAATTTTCAATGTAGCGCTTAAATGGATGTGCACTTCACCAACTATTTTGGTGAAGCAATTCTACACCCAGGACTCCCCTGCCCCTGTTTAAATACTGTCTAACTTTGGCTCAAAGTCTTTTACAAAAATGGCTAGACCAAAGGTCGTAGGGAGAGATATGCCACCCCGACATATAAGAGCAAGAGATTTCAAAAAGAGACGAAAAGATAGTAGAATTGGCAAAAAAAGAGAAGAGAAAGTAAGAAAGCAAACTCTAGCAGAAGGGTCCCCATTTATCCCACTATTCCTTCGTGGAAACGCGGAGTCTACACGGCTATAAACTCCTTTTTGGCAAGCCATGACGAGGACAAAATGGTTGTTGCTAACATCGCTGCAGAAGCTAAGGCAAATGAACATAATGAGAACCAGAATGACAACCCGGGGACCATTGTCGAATTTGAAGCTAATGCATCGGGCAACAATACCCCGACAGATGGAGCAAACATGTAGACAGGATCCCCTCTTTACCTCTTTCTCTGTTCTTTCTTTACTTTAAATGTTGGATACTTATAAATTGCATTTGAGGACAAACGCCTTTTATTGTGGTGGCGTGAGGCTCATCTTTGTTTGCTTGTTATGGATATTTGTGTTTTTGTGTACATTGTCTGTTCATTTTAATTTTAGCTTATACTGCTTTTCGTGGATGCTTGAGCTTATGACTCCTTTATGTTTTTAATTTGCAAAAAGATTTTGACCCTTCCGAAAAAATTTCATTTTTTGAAAATTTTCGCCACCTCTTATGTTGAAAGTGGTTGTCCTCGTACAAATTCGAGTCTCGGTTTTGGTCAAATACCGATTACTTGAATAGTGCTCTCAATCGAACAAACATGAATGTGCAGCTACAACGAGACCAAATGAAGTTGCATAAACAAAATGTGAACTTTTGCATCTCGTTGTGATTAGCCATGTATCAAATTGATTCTCGTGTGATGACCATTACACACTAGCAAAAGTGTGTAGTCTTGTTTGACTTTAGTGTTGATGCCTTGTGTGATGAGCTTATTTTGAACCATACATGAATACACCTAGAATTTGCCCCGTTAGTCCAATTGATTAAGTAAGGCTTGCTTTTAGGCAACTTTTGAAGAGTGTGAGCCAATTTGACATATACCTCTTTTGTGGCCTACACTGTGAGCGTGTGAACCTCTCTTGAGCACCCTTTGAGCCTATCTTTCTTTGGAAGAAACTTGATGAAAACTTAGATGTCTCTTCATCCATTACCTAGAATCCTCTTGAGATGTGTTTAAGTGAATAGCCAACCTAGGCCAAAAGCCTAAGTTGGGGGTGTGGTGAAAAGGAAAAGGAAGAAATCAAGAAGTGCAAGAAGAAGTCTCTCTTAACCCATGGTATTGCAAAATAAAATGGAAACCCTCTATATAAAAAAAGAAGAAAAAGAAAGAGAAAAGAAAAGAAATTAAAAAGAAAGTTGTGAAATAAAGTGCGAAAGAGATTGGATTTCCAAGCAATCCATGGGAAGTGAATTACAAGATGACTATAAAGCACTAGAAGAAAAATTGATGAAGGAAGAAAAGAAGGATGTGTTGAGAGCACCACATCTCATGAGGATGAAATACACTGAGCCTAAATGACCAAACCTCTGCACTCAACCCCATTACAAGCCTTGTAAAGACCTTTTTTATCTTGGGTGAACCGAACCGAAGGTTGATTGGAAAATAAGGGCAAAAACTTATGGGTGAAAACATGCATTGTGTTCCTCTTTTTGAGTGTGAGCGTTGCATCTGATTCCTGAGCTTTAAATGATTAGACCTTTGTGTGTGATTATGGAATCAAAATTTGTGTGAAGGCATTCGAATGCTTTTGTTGAGCTTGAACTTGCATTAGTAGCAAGTATTGCGAGCTTGAGAATCTTTGATAATGGTGTGTCACAACTTGAATCTTTGAGTACACAATTGATCTTTGCATGAGTAGTTTAAGTCTTGTTGTGTATGTTTATGGTTGAGTTTTGTGTAGCACTGTTTGAGACATCCTATTTGAACGACTGAACTTGAGTTTTACTTGAGGACAAGCAAAAGTTTAAGTTGGGGGTGTTGATGAGTCCACAAATTGGACTCATTTAGGGCTTTATTTTGATAGAAATAGTGTCCTCAAATGTTTATTTTGTCTCAATATCTGATGAAAACTCTTAAATTTCAGGTATTTGAAATTTTAGTGGAAGGATGGACACTTAGGTGCAAAAAGGAACAAAAAGGCTGAAAAGAACGAAGAAGCTGAAGCCTGAGCATCGCCAAGCACACTTGGCGATTCGCTGAAGGGACGCACTCCGCCCTTTGTTCCAGTATGCGAAGCCCTGATGGAGCAGAATCAAAAAGGCGATGAAAAGAGCAGTTGGCGTTTCGCCAAATAATTCCGCGAAGCAGTACTATGTCGCCTAATGACACAGAGCACGACGATGCTGAAGGCTAGTGCAAGACGGCGACGAACTACACCAAAGGGCGAATCGCCGAGTTAATCGGCGATTTTGACTAACCTCACTGAAAGATCCGCCTACACTATTTTCTGAAGTCTATAAATACTAAACTTGTTATTAATTTTTAAACAATCGAATATTTATTTTAATTTCCAGAATAGAATAGTACTTTTTGGGATATTTTCACTCAAGTTTGGAGAGGGTTTTTGGGAGA
>NW_006238935.1:2335982-2336491 GCF_000226075.1 Solanum tuberosum | reverse complement strand
CTAATTAACAAATTCAATACTCAAATTGAAAGAAATTAAAAATAATATTATGAAACCCCAACCTTGAATTAAAGGAGAATGGCAGCGTCGGCGTCGGCGTCACTTCATTTAAATAAAATTAAATCAAAATATTTCTCAATTTTGTTTTTTATATGGAGAAATGGGAAAAATTGCGTCTGCTAGTGCCGATATTTTTAAAAAAGTGACAGACAACGTCTCTATGTCCGTCGCTTTTTAAAAAAAATGTTTGACCAATATTTTGACCAAAAGGAGACGGACTAAGAGACACTGTCTGTCACTTTCTTAAAATATTTGACCAGATATTTTGACCAAGAAGCGACGGACATAAAGATGTTGTCCGTCGCTTATTTAAAAAATAATTAAACAATTAAAATTAATAAAAAGTGACGGACGGTGTGACTTTTTTTAAGTTAATAAATAATTATTTTTAATAAAAAGCGACGGACTGCGTCGCTATCTATATAAAATAATTAATTAGCAAAAATCCG
>NW_006238935.1:2283693-2335889 GCF_000226075.1 Solanum tuberosum | reverse complement strand
TATATATATATATATATATATTTGGCGCAAAAATCCGTGAAAAAAGCGACGGAAGGGGCATGTCTGTCGCTTTTTTAAAAAATTGTTTTAATTAAAAAGCGACGGACAGTGTGGCTAGTGGCATCGCTTTTTGGAGCAACGTCGTCCGTCGCTTTTACTTCCGTTGTTTTTTAGCAGTTTTTTAGTAGTGTTTATGTCCTTTACAATGGCATACCAAATTTAAATTTTGTCTTCAACAGATGGTAGTATAGATCTGTAAGGAATTTTTTTACTGTACCTTCAACAATATCAGTAGAGAAAACTTGTGTGAATAATCAATTAACATGTGTTATTTAATCTATACTAACAAATACTTATAACAATAACTTTGCAGAAATATAAACAATAATGTTTAAAACATGTTTTCAAAATCAACAATTAATAACATAAGAATAAATTAATGACTGTAAAAAACCTTCCAGGATCTGTAACAATAGAATGAAAGAGAAAGGAAAAAATCAATCCCACTGAATGCGAAATTATTAATTCCCCTCTAGTACTCAAGGTTTAAAGGAATAGATCCTCTCAGGATAAAACGATTCTATTCTCCAGTGTATTGATACAAAAACAATGGTGTAGTGAGTCACTCAACAGGAGCAAATGACACGAATATTTAATTGTGCAGAAGAAGAAAAAGAAGAAGTTCATAATTTTTGTTGTTTTAAAATGAGAGGAAATCCCTCTATTTATAGAAAACAAAGGGTAGTGTGAACAAATGTTTATTGTGCCTTATCGGAAAGGTCACAACTCTTTGGAAAAGTTACAACCCTTCGAAAAGGTCACAACCTTGCTTAAAAGTCACAACTTTTCATAAAAAACGGAAATCTTCATAAAAGTCACAACTTTTCATAAAAGTTGCAACCTTTCATAAAAGTCACAACTTTTCAAGAAAGGGGAAGACTAGTTTTGAAAATAAATAAATTAAAAGAGAATCCTGATTTGTGGTGACGCCATGTAGGGTTCTCTTTTATATATATATGATTTTTCTTTAAACTATTGTACAAATTAATTGAATTGACTTACTATTCATAAAAGAAAGAAAGTTGTTGCAAGGTTTTGCACAAAACAACCATAAGATGTTTTAAAAGTTGGTTGCACTACTTACAAGCCGTCTGCTTGATTTCACATTTATTAAAAAAAAATAAAAATGTAATGAATGTCTATAATATGGTGTATCTATAACATAAGTTTTTATAATTTATTTTTATCTTTATACCTTTTAATATTAGCTTTTTTATCGATTTAAAATAGAGCCGGACATTTCAGTATTTATAAAATTGATCTATTTAATTTATATTTTAATAAGTTAGATCACTTGTATTTCAGTTGGGTAAATATGAAATACATTGTTAACCTATAATAATATAAACAAATATTGAAAAAAATATGAGAATTCATATTTTGTCATGGTAAACCAACTCAAATAAGGATATTTCTATAAGAAGGAATCAAAAACACACATTTTAATTAATTAAATGTTAAATATGTTGTTATTTACTCCAAATTGATATTCTCATATCATTTTAAAAAAATAGAAAATCAGTTTTGCTATTCTTTTGCTTCTGGATTAATTTTTATTTAGTGTTTTCTCTCTTTTATTTCTTTTACCATTTTGTTTTTATGTTCCTGCTACATCACTAAATTGAAGTTTGTCTGTTTTTCTTTCTTCTAGATATTAAACTTTTTTGTCAATTCGATCATAGTAGTAATTTATTATATTATTTTGTTGTTGAAATTTTTTGATATAAAGAATCTGAAATTTAGAAAAGACAGTTCGATGGAATTGACCAATTTGAATACAAAGGTCTAATTATGCATTTATTATATCATAATCCATAAACATATTTTTTAAAGTATGTTTTATGAACACAAAAGGCAATAAGATAAATAAGAATCCAAGTAAGAAAAACTAAATTAATCAATGAAAAAAATAAATACAAATTAGAGCCATTTTACGCAATTCGTAATTGACCTAAAATAAATATGGGTTAAAATCATTTTACCCAATTTATATTTGACCTAAAATAAATACGGGTTAGAACCATTTTATTCAATTTATATATGACTTAATCAGTTTGATCATATTTATTAAATTAGTAAAATTACTCGCGTAATATCACGGAATTTATAAAATAATACTTAAAACCTATCGGTCATTAAAACTAAAACACTATATTATCTTACAAGATTACGTAGTAACAAACATTAATAATGTAAAAGAAAATGAAAATTATTACATCTTATTATTTATCCTTAATAACATAAACATAAATTAATGACTCTAAAAATACATATGAGGATCTGTAACATAAGCAATTGTGTCAGTGAGCCACTCAAACATGGACAAAGTACACAAATATTTAATTGTGAAGAAGAAGAAGAGGTCCAGAATTTGCGTTGTTTTAAAATGAAAGGAAATCCCTCTATTTATAGACAACAAAGGGTAGTGTGAATAAATGTTTATTGTGCCTTATCGGAATGGTTACAATTATTTGGAAAAGTTACAACCCTTCGGGAAGGTCACAACCTTTTATAAAAGCCACGATTTTTCATAAAAGTCACAACTTTTCATAAAATTCGCAACTCTTTATTAAAGTCGAACTTTTTATAAAAGTCACAAATTAAAAGAGAACTTTGGTTTGTGGTGGCGCCACATAGGCGGACATAAGATTCTCATATATATATATATAATATATGATATGGTATGATACTTATATAGTCGATTACACTTCAATTCATTTTTAATCTGTCCAAATTCAATCCAAAATCCGTCTATTTATCATGATTTTAAACAACCATCCATCCAAACAAGGTGTAAAAGGGGCAAAGGCTCCTTTGTTTTGTGTTTACTTCAAAAGCATCCATTTTCTTCTTCACAGCCCCAATTTCCAACTCAAACCCTAGAAAAATACAATGAACAGAAAGGGAAAAGTAAAAGGTAAAAGCAACAGCCAGCCGATGGTGAAAAGGCCGCCATGGATGGAACTTCCTGAAGGTATATGGGCGAATATACTACACAGGCTTGGTGCTGTAGAGATACTGGAGACAGCTGAGAAAGTGTGCAGTAAGTGGAGGCGAGTGTGTAAGGATCCTTCAATGTGGCGCGTCATTGACATGTGGAACCTCGGAGACCTCTCTGACATGGATTACGACTTAGAGGTAATGTGCCGCTACGCCGTTGATCGCAGCCAAGGTGAAGTCGTTGATATCAATTTGCAGTACTTTGCCACTGGTCAGTTGCTTGAGTACATAGCTGAAAGGTAATTTCTTTCCCCAAATTTTAGGCTTCCATTGTGTTTGTATTGTTTGTTTTCCTTCATTTGGATTTTTTTGCTTTGCAAAGGTGGCATATTTCTTATCTCTTTTATTTTGGTTCATTAAGTACGGTAGCAAATCGTTTCATTCTGTGGTATACTTCCTCTAATTTTTTTTTATTAGGGATTGTGGTTGGTAATCTGTCCTTTAATTCATGTATCCTTTTGTCCACCAGATCAGGAAAACTGAAAAGA
Source organism: Solanum tuberosum (assembly GCF_000226075.1). Classification (NCBI taxonomy): domain Eukaryota; kingdom Viridiplantae; phylum Streptophyta; class Magnoliopsida; order Solanales; family Solanaceae; genus Solanum; species Solanum tuberosum. Next base: position 2,332,341 of record NW_006238935.1, on the reverse strand, counting down.
CTTAGCATTGCATGTTGCTATGGTATGGTATGTGAGAGCTTGGTTGAAGTAGTTCAAAAATTTCCATTGTTAGAGGAGCTGAGTTTGACACACACAACCATCACGATAGAAGGCATTGAAGCTCTTGGACGCTCTTGTCCACGGTTGAAGTTGTTTGAACTAAATAACTCATTGTATATGGGATCAGGTGATTACTTTGATAACGAAGATGTAAGAAATGAAGAGGCTCTAGCTATTGCTAAAAACCTGCCTACCTTGCACCACCTTCAACTCATTGGAAACAGGATGACAATTAAAGGCGTTGAGGCTATTCTTGATAATTGTCCTCATCTTGTATCACTTGACTTGCGGCTGTGCAAATATGTTAGCCTCAACAAAGTCTTGAGTAATAGAATTTCTGGGCGGATTAAAGATCTGAAGCATCCTCATGACTCTCTTGCAGGTCTTGAATTTTCATTTGAGGCTTGTGGGGAGTATGATGAAGATCAGATGTCTGATGATTACTGACTACTAGTGGACGCGTATCTAGCATTAACCTCATTTATGAAGTCGCAACCATTTTGGGTCATTGGGTTATGAACACTTCTTAAGGTGTCTGCGGTGATAAGTAATATAGGAAATATTTTCTGTTATGAATCTAATGACTATGTAGTGTTATTATCGGAGAATATTAGTAGCTCAGTTGATAGTTGATTGTCTACCTGAACTCTCACCATGTTGGTGAGGGTTCCCCACCTTGTACCCACATTTTCCCTTAACCTACGCCCAATATTGAAAAAGAATATTAAAGAAATGTAGTGTTATTATAAAAAATTTCCATTTGTCCAGGATAAAATGTGCAAAATTCTTGACTTATTGGAATATCCAGGGTGAAATTACATTTCTTCTCATGATATATGACTCTTTTCTTTTGGGCTGATTCAAAAAGATAACACCTTTTTTATATGGCATAATACATAAACATACCTTTTTACTTGGCCTCGACTGACATTAATGCCCTCCAACTTTGGGCACATTTATGTATTATGCCTATAAAATATTGTTGCTAGAGCTGCCTCTGTTGGCAGTTGAGTTCAAGCCAGTTGAATGCCTGACTGAGCCTTTTGCCAATTTACTAAATCTTAACAAGTTAGTTTTCATGTTCTTTTCCTTGATATTTCTTGACTGGCCATGTAGTTAGCCTTTGTGAATTGATTGCAGATATTATATTTAAAAGTTGGCAAAAGAAGAAAAGATGCATTAGGACAGCAAATGAACTATCAAAAGGAAATGCATAATTTGTAGGGCTACTAACTGAGAAACTTATATACAGTATATTGTGTTATTAACATGATGGAATATGAATATGGATGGAGAGAGCGTCTGCTGTACGTTTGCCATTGTTCTTATGCAAAATTGACTCTTATGTTGTTTCCGTTTTACTTGAGTACTTGACTACTCTTCTTTTATTTTGCAATAATTGTCTTTTGGGGGATTTTGGGCTCTTTTCATAATTTGCTCTGGATTTTTGAGATATTTGACTTATTGGATTGACAAATTCTTGGTGAGGAGATCACTTTCTTCTGGAGTTCTCCTCACCAAGAAAGGTGCTAACCTGGATTACTCAATAGCATTTAAAGTTTCTCAATAGTATCAGAATATACTGGTTATCCAATATATCATATGAGCTTCGTAGAGTAAATCCCCTTGATATGAAATCTGGTTCAATTCCCACAGAATCTATAGTATAACCTCTTTCTGAATCAAGAAGATCTCCAGGACAAGACGTCTCACCTGTTACAGAGATGATCCCATGGCGCCGTATCTCAGGTCAACCTGTTACAGAGCCTGATGAGGCGGCAAAACTTTTTGGGTGCCCTTTACCCCCTCAGAAGTTGAAGCCAGGAAGTTGTTGCCATGACAAGGATGAAAGGTAACTTTTCTTATTGAATTTTACCTAATTATTCCTTGTAATCCCTATAGTGAAGTAAGAATGTTAATGCAACATTGACAGAATTGTGAGTTCGAATCTGTATTTTACTGGGGAACTTAGTCCTCATGCTAGCAATTGAACCACACAGGTCTATGTTAATGTCCAAGAGATAACTAGAGTCTTTTGCGATAACTCAAACTAGTCAAAGTTGCTGAACAATTTTTTTTTGGTTTTTCTTCAATTAGATTCACAAGAAGAGAAATTGAATTTCATTGGCATGTCTTGTATATTTTAGGACTTTATTTCTAAGGTTCCAAGTATAATCATTTAGGATCATGATTTTGAATATACGCAGTATGAACATCCTTAAAATGAAGCATCTTTATGCATTTTAGCAACTGATTTCCACTTTATAGGTGGGGATATGGAGTCTGCCGAAATTAACCAGTGCATCTATTCCTTGAACCCGGGTTGGAGCATATCTCTGATTGACTACTAGATGTCATTGCCACAAGTTACATAGATGTATTTTTCACTGCAACAACACATTAATATTCTCCTCCGGTATTTCTTGAGCAGTATACTTCTCAGAGCACAGGAGTAGTCATAGTTGAATCAAGTTGTCGAATAGAACTCTTTAGAGCATGTAGTTACATAAGAACATTTTGCATTGAATATATCAAATGTTGTTTTAATTATCTATTTTGATATGAGTTGTGTGGACCATATGTCGTTGATATGCTGTTTGCCTGCGAACATAGTGTTCTCATGCATCAGTTATATACTGTTACAAAGATTGATATGACTTTCTCCTCAATATTTCTACTTATAACTTATTCTCTTTTAAGTAATTATAGAATCTATAGTACACCTACTTATGGATTGATTCTCAATTTGATTTATCACTGCAAAATATAGATAACGGATACTGAAATTATGGCTTTTTTTTTCTTTTCTGCTTGTAGGCTGTTGAGTTATCAAGCCACGGGTATGAACCTTCAGAGAGAGATATCTTGCATCCCAATGAAACCTTTTGAGACAATCTAGAAGCTCCTGCACCACCTCTCACTAGGTAACCTGTAACCATTCTCTTATTTGATCAGTTACATTTCTTGGTGTTAAAAGATATTTCCTCAATTCACTGCTGTAAGTAGTCTAGTCTACATGGCACAATTTACAAGCATATTTTCTTCAAGAAAAATGGCAGTTGAGATAGTGTGTTGCTATGTGCTGTGGGAAAGGTACAATGGGTGTACTGTTGAAGGAAAAGCAGTAGCCATTCGTGTCTGATACTGCTTTTTGGTGCAAACTAACTGAAATCTGTTAATGAAGATATTGATGTGATAGATGTTACCTTCAGGAGTAGCCTGAGTTGTATATAGTTGTTGTACTCACTAGCATGGGTTTGGTGCTCAGCCAATTATATTAATAGAATCTTCTTTACATACTGCAAAGAAGAAAACATTATGCTAGCAAGTTAGGTAATTTAGAGGTCCAGAAAGGGACCATTAATCCAAGAAAGGAGTCCTTCCCTAGTCCAACACTATAAAGATAAATATAGTTGATGTCGGCATGACATCTATTGGAAGAAATATGATAATAGAACGATCATATGTGGAAAAGTTTCTGGACTAGATGACATAAACCAATTTTCTTTTAATGGTTAGGACCAGTAGTTGCAACTACATTATCTGTGTACAGAACACATGTTACCTATGTACTCGTCCAAGGTGAGACATTCTAATCTCATTTTAATGGTTTAGAGTTGACAATTGTAACTACATTGATGGAGCCAGCCTCCTGAAAATCATTTGTGCTTAAAAGGTGTATTTACTGTTGGAAATTCATAGAGGAAAACACTCTTAATAACTCAAATTCTTTCTTGAAGACGAATAGAGCTTTACTGCTCTCTACTTCCGTACATAATCAATAATTTTCTTTGAAAACAAGTGGACTTCTACTAACTTGACTCACATAAAATACTACAAAACTTATGTTTCTTTATAGGTGAGAAATATTATTGAACATTGAGACCCTATTTATAGACACTATATAACTCTTTTTCCAACTAGGACGCTACAATACAATCCTTTTAAGTAGGATTTTATATACTATTTCTAATTCTATTCCTATTCCTATTTGTTAGAATTCCTATTCTCAATTCCTATTTTGAGAATAGGAATTATCTAATTTAACCCAAGAAATTCTTTCCATCTTTCTTATTTCATGAATAAAACAATGCAATTATCTAAGTAGTTAAAAAAACAATGCATGTATCTAGGGGCGACAATCAAATCCAACCTGTCCAATCTGTTTAAGTTTGGATGGGTTATTGACCCGCTCATTCATTAGCTCAACCCATTTCAATCCATTAAAAATTGGGTTGATATGCAACCCGAACCGGCTCTTGAGAGATCTTGTCAAAGTACCTTTTTAATTTGATATGTTATATATAGTCGTAATAAAGAAAAAAACAATTTTATCAGGTAATAAAATAGTTTAAAAGAACAAATAAGATAATTAAGCTTAGTAAAAATTGGGTTGAGTTTTGACCCGTTATGTAACCCATTACCTAACCCGTTTTGACCCAAGCAAATTTGGATTGGGTTGGGTTTAGACCTGATTGTTGTCTTAACCCATTATGACCCGCACAAGTTTGGCCCTACCCACCCAATTGCCACCCCTACATGTATCTAAGTAAAAGTGAACTAAATTGCTCACTCTTTTCAAAAGAAACCTAATATGTCTTTATAATGGTCCATAAAGTTGAAACTAAAATATCAAATTATTCCCCTGATGTGATTTGCAATGCAATCCAGTCCTGTTAATTGACTTACGGCCTGTGGTTTGCCTTTAAATCCTCCGTCATTTGTTTTTTAGGGTTTTAGACTCGCATCATGAATCGACTCTGTGGGCAAGAGCTGTTTCACAATCTGAAGTCTGGTTGTATGCTCGTCTAATAGATTACCATCTTCTTAATGTACGGGATGTGGATCGAACTCACGATTTTATGTTGCCTCGTGATTTGACCATCTTCTGCAGGGTCCTGTTTGACATGTTCTCTGTTTTTTTGATGATCTGCTCATCGGTCTGTCAGTTGATTTGCGATTGTAAGTGTGGCGATAAATGTCTTTAATTCTGGCGATCTGATCTCGTGCTAGTGATTCCGATGAAGACTTCTTCGACAACCAGCTGGTATGATTCCATTTCCCAATTTTACGTTAGTGCAACTCTGAGAAACTGATGATCGTGATTTCGAACATTGATTTTAGCGACCAATTAACTATTTGCCACTTTCAATAGATTGAGCTTCAAAGGAAGCTAATACCACTATTAGAAAATTGCGAAGTAATAACTATTCTTCATAAAATCCTAAATTTTATTACCCAAAAAATAAGGACTTTTTTTTGAAAAAAATAAGATCAATATGGAGCTCAACTTCTTATAAAACATACCTCTGGAAGTCGATTGAAGAGCTCCAAGCTTGGGGAGAAATCAAAATGAGAGATGGAGAGCTTGAAAGAGAACAGAGCATGAGTATGATTTTTTTTTTTTGATAAAGAAGAGAGCATGAATAAGTTGAATCTTTGAAGAGAAAAAAACAGTTCTTTTTTAGGAGAATAGAAAAAAACTTTCATATTGGAAATAAAATCAGTCATCATGTCATCTCTCAATTCTTTTTGCAAATGCAAACCAAAAAGATATGCACAATATATAGGAAAATGGAGTTGAATAACTAAAAAGAAATACTTTATCTAATTTCAAATAATTGTAACTCTAGAATGATATTGTATGTGAATTGGTGTTACAAGTATGTAATTAAATATTAAATTAAGTGTCAATTAAAATAGTATATGTGAATTTTAATGACAATTTGGATATAATAGTTTAAAGAGGTAATGCCTATCTCTTGCTTCTTGTTGTAAGCATGTGAATTTGTTCTCAATGTTTTGAGAATAATTTAATGGTTCATTACATATCCGTATGTATGAATAAGTTCTCCAAATCTAAACATTTCTTATTCTTCACATGATGATGAGTTTACAACTAAACTACATTTACAACCGAGATTTTCCTACTAATCAAGTGTTGCAAGCTTGGTCAGTTTGAAATAGATCTAATATGTGTATGTTTCTTTATAGTTCCATTTTAAGGAAATGTAGTATCTACTAACTTAAGTGATGAAATTTGTAGGAAAGAACACGAGGATTTATGGATTCTTGAGTATTTCTTCCATTTTAATGGAATCGATCTTTAATTATTATCCTTGTTTAGTAATTTATGTAGATTGTTTCTCTGTATATTATGCTATAGAAGTTAATATTTTATATGTCATAATTGATAATCAATTAATGTTTTCATGTATATGTAATAGTTCTATAAAAGTTCCATATTTATGTTTTTTTTCGCCAACTATATATTTGCTTTAGGGAAATCAGCCTAAATTACATAGCACTTACCCGATATCTCTAACCCAATCAACACCTCCACAAACCCTCCACCTTGAAGACATACTAGTAGTTGTACTCCATGGAAAGGCAGCAGGAACTCATGGTGGGAGCAGACCGACTCAGCGATCTACCCGATTCAATCCTACTTCACATCCTCTCTATGTTGCTGAACAATAAAGAAGTTGTGAGAACTAGTGTATTGTCTGAACGATGGCAGTTTCTCTGGAAATTCGTTCCAACATCACTCAATTTCAACTTCCCGATTAGTGACAATGAAAATGTCACTCGTGATTACCTAGTTTCTATCCACAGAGAACTTTATTATCGGAGGTCTTGTGAAAAAATTCGGAAACTCAGAGTGTGGGGCCTTAAGTATGAGGAGCGTTATGCTAAAGATGTTGATATATGGGTTCATTTTGCGACTAGACTTGCTGATATTGAAGATCTTGAACTTGGTCTTCTTACCAATAACCGAAGATATGAGTTTCCTCAATTTGCATATAAAACTGCGTCGTTGAGGAATTTGGTGTTATGGAATTGTCGGTTGAACCCTTTTGGCAATGTTAACTGGAGTAGTCTCGTTTCTCTTTCAATTGTTTACATGGGATTCACAGATGGTGTCATGGAAAAGGTATTATCTGGTTGCCCTAACTTGGAGTACTTGGAATTGGAAAAATTTTCAGGCATACATCGTTTGGAAATAAGATCTATGAAGTTGAGAGAGTTGATTATACGCGACTATAAAAATGAGAATCATGACCTTGGGCTCGAATTATTAGCCCCTTACATTCAAAAACTGCAAATTTTGGGGCTGTGCAGTGAGATATGCATCATAAATGTGGCATCACTTGTGACTGCGGTGCTTTGTTTTGATTTTGATTTTGAGGACGAAGAACAAAACTTGGAGAAGGAATTTAGGTTTTTTAAGGAACTTCTTCACAGCGTTATCCACGTGGAGAATCTTAACTTGGGATCTTGGTGCATAGAGGTATATTCATACTCTTCACTATCCAAAATTCATATCCTTTTTAGGGATTTTTTATTTGCTAGTGAATCATCAGTATAGTAACATTGATAGTGCCACTACTTGGGATAATCTTTATGAATTATACTACAATTTCCATTTCATTTATTATGTCATATTTTCTTGTTTTGACATATTTTGGTTTGTCTATTTTGTTTGTAAGTGCTTGTCCATCTTGGAGTTGACAGGGTGGGAGTTTCCACCATCAAGCCGGAAGTTCTTAGAACTTGGTGTGGAATTTGAACAGTTGGACTTCCCTGGAATTTGCTGTTTTCTGCAGAGCTCACTGGATCTTGAGACATTGGTCATTGATTGGTACGATGTTGAATTTGGAGTAAGTTTCTTTTAGACCTTTATATTTGTTACTTCATGTTATTCATTTCAAACAACTAGTACTGGATGAATAAGATGATATATTTAACATTTCTCATCTCAAGTACTTTTGAAAAAAAAATCAGATTTTTTTTTTTAATTTAGACCCTCCTAGTAGTTAAAAAAAAGGTAAGACTTGTATCAGTTCTATCCTCAAGCGTAGAGAAGATTAAGGAGGTTCAATGTTTGACAAAAGTGTAGGATATAATCCTTAATGTTTAAACAGAACAAGGACTCCCATTTGCAATTTGAAGCATAGCTAGCTTGAGTACTTAATGAGCTTTCAACAATAGCTTCTAATTTGTGGGGGCTGCTTCCGTGTACGTTGCTTCCATAAGAACTAAAATGGAGAAAAAGTGAGATAAGTAACATGTGAACTGACTGAAGGATCAAACCAGGAAGTTCATCTTGTTGCATTATTGGAGATAAGCTTTGGGCTTCTTCCAATTATGAAGGAAAAGAGCTTCCATGTGTCAATCCTTAAGTTCCCTCTAGCTTCTCTTCATAGCGAGTCAAAGTTGAAAATGTTTTTTCCTACATCCACTAGGTGATTGTATCCAACTAAAGAATTAGCCACACAATTGGCTTCTCTGTCACCTCAACTTATGAGTCAACTCTTTAATCTTTTCAATAATAGGTTCATATTCCCAAGAAGGTTTTGCAACTCGCTTGAACTTTCACAATAAGCAAAGAGCCGTCCACCCAAATGCTTCTAATATGATGTTCAGGATTTGAGGATACCATTTAAGCCCATAGGAAAGTGAAAAGGCTTTAGTCATATTTTTGTTCAAAATCTGCTTTTCTTGTCTCAAAAGTTTGTGATTCTCTTTGTTCAATCTGTTGTAGTTCCGTGCTTATTATTTCTTTTTTTGTGGTTAGACGCTCAGATGAACTTTTTTGTTCTCTCAATTTATTTTCCTTCATAAAATAGTTCAGCTTTTGTTGCTTTGATTCATGTTGTCACTATCAAATAGACTATATGAGTAAACTTTTTGTAATTGTTGGTAAAAGATGTTTAACAAGTAATAGTACTCACCTTAATGTGAGGGGATAAATGATCAGATGCTTTGAAACATCTTTTTATTGTTGGCATGTACTGAGATGTTCCTTGTATTGAAAAGTCATCATCTTTTTATTTTATCCACAATCAACTCCTTGGTTTCCTGCTTCCATCTAAGGAAAATAATTGGTTTGAATTCTTTCCTACAGGACTTGCTGTCAAGGTACATAAATGAGGATGAACAGATCAGGAGGTTTGAGTCCCATAATTTTAATGGCTCATTTCCATATCTGAAAGACCATCAAGATCCTTAACTTTTATGGATTTGTGCTGCCATTGGTAAAATATTTGCTGAAGTATGCAATTGTGCTAGAAAAGTTTGACATTGTTGCTGTATACCAAGGGAGTGATGTGTCTACGCATTATGCTACAATGGCACAAGAGCTCGCAAGCTATCCAAGATCCTCTCCGCATGCTTCGGTTGACTTTTCTTATTGATGACTTTGGTCCCCTACCGTTTGTTAATATCGCAACATACTTGACATCTATAACTTTATGTTTGAAACTGTCCGGTTTGAGCTGTCAGAAAAAGCTTGGATTGCACTTGTCAATATCCAAGGAGGTGTTAGTAGTTCTTCATGTCTAAGTAACAGTGTGTTTATCCTCTAATAGTGATATGGAAGAAAGCTTGCTCTAATGCTTTGTAATTTCTATTTATTTTGCTAAATCCTGATCTTCTTGCCAATACTGCTAGACTCATTATTGCCTTGTTTCACTGGTTTCTTGTTATTCTTAATTGGTGGAAAAGAAACTTGAAAATATTTAATCTCTGTTATCCTACTTCATTTCTTTTCCGAAGAAAAAATTAGAGGGAGATGGTGTGGAGATTTCTATCTCCTGGAGTTCTCCGCTTACCTGTTTACTCAATAGCATTAGAGTTTCTCAGTAGTATCAGTATATATTATATGAGCTTCGTAGAGTAGAACCCTTTGATGTGATATCTGGTGACCCTGTCGATGCTTCTTGTTCCACCTTGACTATGTGTAGCCTTTTGGAGATGAACCCATAACTTTTGATATTTTGGTAAAACCCTACTAAAATATCAAAAAATATTATATTTGAACCTATGTAATGATTACAGTTGATAAGGCGTTTTAAGTACAGTTGATGTTTTCTCTTCTCAACTATGGCAAGTTATCTAGATGTATAACAAAAAAAAGGGCATAAGTTATCGTTGAAAGACAAAAGGAAGAGGATTAGTTTGGCCATTCTAATTACAATAAGCTGCAAATTTCGGTGAAACTGCGGAAGGGAATTTTTGATTTTCTGAATTCAGAAAATAATCTAGAACAAGACAAGTTCTTGTAATAACCTTGGAGGTCATTTTTTAATAATTTTGAAAAAAATATAGTTTTACCCCTCCCAATGATTGCCCCAGGTCATGTTTGATTAGTTTATGCGATTAGTTCTGGGATTGGATCGAAATGTTGTGTTTTTTTGGAAATGTTCGTGTTTTGGAGGCCTTTAAGTTGTAAAAAAGTGATTTTTGTCAACACTCAGAGCTATAAGTCTCGGAATGGAATTTCGCCAGTTTCTTCAGCTCCACAAGGTGGAAATTGGTTGAGGTATGTTGTCGTTTTCAGTTTCAAGTCTTGGTGTGGATTTGAGCTCTTGACTTGAAAGTTTAAGTGAATTTAGGTCAAGAGTTAACTTTGGTCAACATTCGGAGTTCGAGCACTCGAATTAGAATTCTGACAGTTTTGTTGGATCTAGATGGGGAATTTAGGACTAGGTAGGGTCTTGGTTGAATTTTCGAAGGTTCCGAGGGCAGTTTGGTCTTTTAGGGTGAAAGTTAGTTTATTACCAATTTAACGGGTGCAGAGTCATGGAGATTTTGAATCCGTGTTTTGATGGTTTCATTGTGTTCAAATTTAGTTGGTTAGAATATCTGATTTGTGTGCTGGGAATTTCGAACAAATCTCAAGGGTCTATTCGGTGAATTTTGTGTCTTAGTGAATTGTTGTTGCTACGTCTGGTGCATGTTGTATGTTCATCGCAATCATAGGGCCCTCTTTTGCGATCACGTAAGAGATTTATGATGTACATAGTGATCATGTGGGGCTTGTTGCAATCACGTAAGTATGAGTCCCATACTTTGCGATCAACTGGTTTGTGTCGCGATCGCGAGGGTCAAAACTAAGTTGACTTATTATTCTTCATCGCGACCGCATTGTGTGAGTCACAATCATCATGAGTAAAATGGCCTAGGCATAATTTAATTTCCAATTTCGGGGTTGTATCGGCATTTCACCTTTGTTGGACCTTGGGAGCTCGGTAGGGGCAATTTTAAAGAGATTTTTCAAGATTCATCGATTGGGTAAGCGATTTTAACTTCCCACCTTCATTATCCATCGATTAATTCATGATTTTATAATCTACTTAATGATTTTGATTTCAAACTTTGTAAGTTTCCTCTTGAACTTAGATTTTAAGGAAAATGATAGTTTAAGCTTGATTTCAACTCGATTTTTTATTTGGTTTTCACCAATGAGCTCCAAAACCTTTGGGCTGTTTGATTTTATATAAAAAAAATTGTATTTACCACTTAGCCTTCAAAAATGACTTTTTGGGTCGATTTGACTTTGATTTCTAAAAGTCAGCTTTTTCGGTGTTGTTGTTCTTGATTTCTTATGAGGATTCTATATTTGACTAGATTTTATGGATTCAAAAGCTCATCATAGAGGGAATACCCAAGTACCAAGTTGATTTCATTCTCCTTTAAGGCAATTGGACCCCTTTGACCTTTCGTTAAGTGTAGTAAACCTTGTATGTCTTATTGTGTGATTGGGAGTAATGAGGAATGGTGAAGGACCCCGTATATCATACTTATAGTTAAATGTTGCTCGAATTTTAGTGATGATCTTGTGGGGGTAAAAATGAATTTGTTGATATAATATTGTGTAATATGCCACAAGTTGTTTGAATGATTATATTGACTCACTTTTGATGATGTGTCATGATTGTGTGTGGATTGGGTATTGATGTAGAATTTGTCATCTTCTCATTATTCATGCAAACGTGCTTATTTGCATTAGTTCTGAAACATTATAATAAGATTTGGATTCTTAATATGCCGATGAAAAATGATTTCAGTGATTTATAGTTATGCCGATGAGATATGATTCCGGCAATTAATGTTTATTATGTCGATGGAGAATAGTTCTAGAGATTGATATTGTGCCGATGGAAAATAGTTTTGACGGATGCATGGACTGATATGTCTCACACGGATCCCGTCTTGATATTCAGTGGGTGTGCCTTGTGGCATGAACGAATATATCCTATATGTGTCATGTGATGCTTGTGCAACGGGTGTGTATTAACAGAACATGTATGCATCACTCTATATGGCATTTTCATTGCATTGCATTTTCACCTCATTATCATTCTTAGCATTTATGAGTGAGTTAATGTTTTCGTGGTTAATTGAATATGATGTATGATATTAATGTTACAGAGATTCTTATATGTGAATTATGGTGGATTATTTTTATTGTGTTGTTCCATTATTTGTCAAACCGTTCGGATGAGTTGGTTCTGATATCTGTGCAGGTTGTAATTTATAGAGGTTGTAATTTATGAAGGTTCAGATAGTGTGTCAAGGTACTTATGTTCGATATTGCTTTACTTAATGTCATCTTGGGAAGCTTGTTGAGTACCATTGTTGCTACTCACTCCCTTGCTTTCTACACTTCTGTAGATTATGAGCCCGGTTCGTCTGATCATCCTCTTGCACTTTCAATTGAGGCTTGCTTTTGGAGTTCATGAGGTAGTTGCTTGTCTGCTCGGCAGAAGTCTTGATCTACTCTAAATATGAAGACATTCAAACTTCTATTTCTTTTGACTCTATTGTAATACTTAGGGACATGTACACGTGAAACCATATTTTGCGGGTGATTAAGTTATATTATGAGTTCTGCATGATTATGTTATGTTTAGTCCTTTATTCCGTTCTTACTTCTGCATTTACCTTGTCGAAGATTGTTTAGGCAGACCTGTCTTTGTGGGATAAGACAAGTGCCATCACATTCGGTTTTTAGATCGTGATAGTTCTTTTTCCTCAACAAGAACTGAAAAGGTATGACTATACATAAAAAAAAAGAGGTAAAAGAATCAATAGCCTTTAATAATTTTGGCCTTTTCGATTCATTAAAATATATGCAGTTTTGTTATTTCTCAAATTAAACATATTCTTTCATTCTTAAAAATAGGGAGATGGGTGAGAAAAAGTTAAATTCTGATTCTGAAATGGCAAATAATAATGTGACGGTGGTTGTTGCTGCACCAATCCGAACAGTTGTACCACCAGCAGAGAAATCGAAAAAAATTCTTTGGTGTGAATTTCAAAGGATGGCAGCAACGGGTTTTTTCTGGCTTACCACTCTTGGTCTGCAGAAATTTACCAATGAAGAAACTCCAGTGCCTGTTGCTGATATGTGAGACAGAGAAACGTTCATGATTATTGAAGCATGAAAACATGTAGACTTTCTATGTAAAGGCTACATTCTAAGTCCTTTAGAGATGACTTATATAATGTATATAGTGTAATGACAACTTCGAAAGAATTGTGAGATGCACTTGAGAAGGATTATAAGACAAAAGATGTATGCTTAAAAAAGTTTGTGGTCAAAAAGTTTTTAGACTATAAAATGTCAGCTACCAAAATCGTTGGATCACAAGTGCAGGAACTTCAACTTATTTTTCATGATCTGATTGCTGAGAACATGGTAGTTAATGAAGCGTTTCAAGTGGCTGCAATGATTGAGAAATTACCTCCTTCGTGGAACGACTTCAAGAATTATCTAAAGCACAAACGTAAGGAAATGAAGCTTAAAGATCTTTTGATTCGACTCAAGATTGAGGAAGATAACAAGACCGTCGAAAAGAAGTCTTATAAGAGTTCGATAATAATTGGAGCTAATATTGTTGAAGAAGCTCCTACCAAAGGTAAGAAGAGAAAGAAGTCCAACGGGCAGAATTCAGAACAGGCCAAGAAGAAATTCAAGGGAAACTATTACAACTGTGGTAAGGCTGGTCACAAGTCTTCTGACTGTCGTGCTCCAAGAAAGGACAAAGACAAATACAAAGGCAAAAGTCAAGCAAACATCGTGAAAGATATGGAAGATGCATATGACCTCTGTGCAATGATCTCGGAGTGCAACTTAGTTGGAAATCCCAAGGAGTGGTTTCTCGACTCAGGTGCCACTCGACATATTTGCTCTACGAAATAAGCCTTTGCAATGTACACTCCTACTGAGTTCGATGAATATTTGTTCATGGGGAACACAACAACAACAATGATTGCAGGAACTGGGAAAGTAATGTTGAAAATGACATCCGACAAGGTGTTGACTTTGAACAACGTTCTGCACGTTCCTACTATTAGGAAAAAATTAGTTTCTGTTGCACTGCTCGTTAAGCGGGCTTAAGTGTGTCCTAGTTAGTGATAAAGCTGTAATAAGTAAGAATGAGATGTTTTTAGGAAATGGCTACCTCACTGAGGGCCTCTTCAAACTGAATGTAATGGTTATTGACAGTATTAATAAGAATTCTACTTCTGTTTCTTATTGGAGTCAAATGATTTATGGCATGCCCGTTTGGGATATGTAAATTACAAAACCTTGCGAAAATTGATTACTTTAGAAGTATTACCTACTTTCAAATGTGATAAATTGAAATGTGAAATTTGTGTGGAAAGTAAGTTTGTTAAACATCCTTATAAGTCTGTTGACAGGAATTCAAAACCTTTAGACTTAATTCACACATATATATGTGATATGAAGTCGATACCATCTCGTGGTGGGAAAAAGTATTTTATAACTTTTATTGACGATTGCACTCGATTCTGTTATGTATATTTGCTTACTAGTAAGGATGAAGCAATTGATGCATTTAAGCAATACCAAAATGAAGTGGAAAATTAATTGAATCTAAAGATAAAAATGATTCGGAGTGATAGGGGTGGAGAATACGAATCTCCTTTTGCAGAGATATGTTTGGAATATGGTATTATCCATCAAACTACTGCACCTTATACACCACAGTCAAATGGTTTGGTTGAACGGAAGAACAGAACATTAAAGGAAATGATGAATGCCTTGATAATCAGTTCTCGTTCACTGCGAAACCTATGGGGGAAGCCATCCTTACGGCTAACAAGATACTCAATAAGGTACCTCGTAGCAAAACACAATCGATTCCATATGAGTTATGAATAGGAAGGAAACCCTACTTGAAATATTTCAAAGAGTGGGGGTGTCTAGCCAACGTAGGGGTTCCTTTACCCAAGAGGGTGAAAATTGGACCCAAAACAGTGGATTGTGTATTTATTGGATATGCTGTGAATAGTAAGGCTTGTCAGTTTTTGGTTCACAAATATGATAATCCTTAAATTCATGTGAATACGGTAATTGAGTCAGTAAAGCTGAGTTCTTTGAACACATTTATCCGTATAAAACTGAATGTGAGTCGACAAGTGAAAGACCTAAATGACCACGAGAAGAATCAATGGAAAATACACTACATAATGAGGATCCTAGGCGTAGTAATCGCCAACGAAAATCCACTTTTTCGAACCAGATTTTGTGGAATTCTTACTTGAAAATGAGCCTCAAACATTTAAAGCAGTTATATCTTCGTCTGAGTCAATTTATTGGAAAGAAGCAGCCAATAGTGAGATCGAATCAATTTTAAGTAACCATACTTGGGAATTTGCTGATCTTCCTCCAGGAAATAAATCTTTAGGATCAAAGTGGATCTTTAAAAGGAAAATGAAAGCCGATGGGACTATTGACAAATATAAGGCTAGACTTGTAGTCAAAGGATACAAACAAAAGGAAGGTCTAGAATACTTTGATACATACTATCCAGTGACAAGGATAACATTAATTAGGATGTTAATAGCACTAGCGGCAGTGCATGATCTTAAAATTCACCAAATGAATGTAAAGACAACCTTCTTAAATGGAGAGTTGGAGGAAGAAATTTGCATGGAACAACCTTAAGGGTTTGTAGTTCCAGGTAAAGAAGAGAAAGTGTGCAAGCTTGTGAAGTCGCTTTATAGGCTCAAGCAAGCACCCAAACAATGGCATGCTAAATTTGACCAAACAATGTTGGCAAATAGATTCAAGATTAACGAATGTGATAAGTGTGTTTACATTAAAAACGTTTCGAATCATGAAATCATTGTTTGTTTGTATGTTGATGACATGTTAATAATGAGTAAAGATATTGACGATATAAATGCTACTAAGCGCATGCTGTCCAGCAAGTTCGATATGAAGGACTTATGAGATGCTGATTTGATCTTAGGGATCAGGATTCTCAAAACTCCGTAGGGACTAGCATTATCTCAATCTCATTATATTGAAAAAGTATTGGATAAGTTCAAGTACTTGAATTTCAACGTTGTCAAAACTCCAATTGATTTAAGCTTTACATTTCAAAAGATTGAAGGTGAAAGTGACTCTCAATTGGAATATGCCAGAGTGTTGGGAAGTTTGATGTATATTATGAATTGTACGTGACCAGATATAGCATGTGCTATTAGCAAACTGAGTCGGTTCACTAATAATCGTAATCAAACTGACTGGATGGCTCCGGAATTTCTTAGAGGATATTCCATTCTGGCACAAACCTGTGGAACCTATTTGCATACATTGTGATAGTCAAGAAACAATAGGTAGGGCAGGGAGCATCATATACAACGAGAAGTCTCATCATATACGACGGAGACATAACACCATAAGACAACTTCTCTTTAGTGGAATTATCACAATTGACTATGTGAAGTCAAGCGATAATGTGTCAGATCCACTAACGAAAGGCCTAGTAAGAGAGGCAGTTGAAAGATCATCTAAGAGAATGGGTTTACGGCTTAGGATAAGTCAGCATGACGGTAACTCTATTTAGTAGACTGGAGATCCCAAGAGCTAGATTCAAGGAGAAAAACAAAGTTGTGACTGACGGTTCGACATTGTCAATCAACTCAATCCATTCTCATGATGAAGACAATGTTCAGGAACAAGGTTAACACATTAAGGCTTGTTAATGAAGTTAATAAAGCTTAAAGTTTTTAATGATTTGCTAAGTTTGGCAGATTTGACCAAATAGTGTATCTACGAGAAGACATGGTTAGAAATCACCCAAGTGAATGTGAAGTGTAAGCCGCTTCAAATAGAATTTTTTGTCAAAATCCTATTCTCTATACACTCATGAAACCAGGAGGTGTTCATGGCTGAAACGAACACAACCGTAAGAACCATAAACGGTAAAGGGTTAATTGTGTGACATATGATTGTCTAGGTTTACACCAAAGCTCGACGGTTTAAAGATATCACATCTACCGATTGACCGAGTATATCCGACATATGTTCACTACGGAAAGTCCAAGGGGAAACCTACTTATCCAGATGCAATTGATCCTTGCTTGTAAAGTACACACTCATCTGTGCATTCCTTTCTGTTATGACCATTCTCCATTAATGTGGGGGATTGTTGGGTATAGCAAGAGTTAATGAGAAATGGAGGGAAGATGAAAAAAGAATTGGAAAAGATTCTCTTATGCTTTAAGAAAAGACATTTCTCCCTCATTGGTGGTGGAAAGAAAAATAGAAGTGTTTAAATAGAGAATGAATACATATGAATGAATCAGAACTGTAACACAATCTTAACACCATTCAGACTCAAAATTAGACTCCTATCTTAATTCAACTATACCACAACAAGTCATAAAATTCACGTTGTTTTCTTATTTAGTTAATGTTAATTACATGCTTACCGTTATAATTTTATTTATTCTTATTAACTTAATATACACCTTTTACTTTCATAAATTAATCAATATATTTGAATTGATAAGCACTCCCATGATATAATATTTAGCACGGTTTCAGAAAATAAGAAAGTATTAATTATTTGATCGATAATAATAACAAATGTCTATTATAAAATAAAATATTTTCATAAACAATATATTACTACTCTATGTAAACTATTTACATTGTTACAATAAAAATATTCAAATTATTATTTTCTGTTAAAAAAAATATATTTTACTAAAATGAGGGTTGTATAATGTTTTATTGATATGGCGTTTAATTTCATATGCACATTCAGATATTGAAAACAAACAATCCTAATAATTCAATGTTCTGATTCAGAGACAACATCTTAATATTTGACGTCTTAATCTTAATGAAAACAAATGAGGCCTAAATGAAAAGTGGACTTGCTTAGAGTAATTAAAAATTTTGGGGTGTAGATTAATATTTCGAATATTTTGAAAAGTTTTCCCTCTTTTTTAAATTTCAAATTTTAAACCTTCCCTCTTCATTATCTTTTCAATCTTTCTTTCTCCCTCTTTTTTTTTTCTCTTTTCAGATTTCTTTCTCCATGTTTTTTTTTCTTTCTCTATTCCTCCATGTACTTCTTCTTCTTCTTTATCGTCTTTGTTGTCATCATTATTGTCATCGATGTTTATCATTTTTAATCGCCTTTTTCTTTTTTTCTCTTTTTGATCCTATTTGACAAACTATTTTTCTTTGATTTTAGAAATTTTAAATTCATTAAATAAATCTGTAGAAAATCAAGCAATTGTTCAAGCTATTGTTGAAGCTATCGCTGAAGTTGTAACATATGTCTTATATGTTGCAACATATAAGTCATCTGTTGCAAGATGTAAGTCTATTCAATAACATATTAGACATATGTTACAACATATGCTTATTTTGTTGTAACATATAAGTCAAATGTTGCAACAGATGCCTTATTATATGTTGTAACATATGTCTAATATGTTGCAACATATAAAACATATGTTGCAACATATGATTATTTTGAGATGAGACTCCTTTGGGCAAGATTGGAATCTATCACACAGCCCAACGCTAAATACAATGTCAGGTCTGCTGTCAGTTAAAGAAAGGAGAGATCCAATCATTCCTTTGTACTTTGTATCATCTACTTAGGGACCAGGTTCATTCTTATCAAACTTAGTTGTCGTTCCAATAGGGGTGTTGTTTGTTTTAGCCTTATTCATAGCAAACTTCTTAACAACTCCTTATTGTGTTTTTGTTGATGGATTAAGGTGCCGGATGAAGTTTGCTTAATTTGAAGACCTAAGAAAAAGTTGAGTTCTTCCATCATACTCATCTCAAATTCATTGCTCATAAGTTTGGCAAACTCACTTCCAAGTGCTGCATCTGTTCCTCCAAATATGATGTCATTTACGTATACTTGAACTATGAGTATATCTTTCCCTTGTTTTCGAAGAAAAAAAGTATTGTCAATCATGCCCCTGGTGTAACCATTTGAGAGTAGGAACTTTGATAGTCGTTCATACCATGATCTAGATGCTTGTTTAAGGCCATATAATACTTTGTCTAATTTGTATACAAACTTAGGGTGCTCAGGGTTTTCAAATCCAGGAGCTTGTTTCACATATATCTCTTCTCGAAGAAACGCGTTAAGGAAGGCACTTTTTACATCGATTTGATATAGTTTAAACTCCATATGAGCAACGAATGCTATTAGCATTCTAATTGCTTCCATTCTAGATACAAGGGCGAATGTTTCATCGTAATTGATTCCTTCCTCCTGATTGTATCCTTGTACAACTAACCTTGCCTTGTTTCAAGTAATCTGTCCTTGGTCATCAAGTTTGTTCCTGAATACCCACCTGGTTCCTATTGCAGTTTTAGGGACCAGGTGCCATACCTTGCTTCGTTCAGAATGGATCAGTTTCTCTTGCATTGCGATTATCCATTCTGGATCTGTCAAGGCCTATTTAATGGTTTTTGGTTCAATTAAGGATAAGTATGCTGAGAAGGCACACATGTTTCTTAGTTTTTATCTAGTATGAATTCCTGAGTCCAAGGAAGTAAGGATATTTTGTAATGGATGAGAGCTTTGATGTTTCTAGTTATTTGGCTAGGGAGCTTTTGTGTTATCAGATGTTGATGAACCAGGTTCCACTACTTCTTCTGTATCAGTTATGTTCTCAGTTTCACAGAGAATAGGACTCAGGTTATCATCTGGTTCTTGTGGTGTATCATCATCTATTTGAACTTTTTCAGACTGTTGTCGATTCGTCACACTCAGGTCCTCTTGTTTATCTTCCATACTTCTCCCTATTTGATTAATTCCTGTGTCAAATATTACATGAATGCCTTCCTCTACCCGATTTGTTCTTTTATTGAGCACTTTGTAGGCCTTACTTTTGGCTAAGTATCCAAGGAATACCCATTCATCACTTTTGGCATCAAATTTTCCCAAATTGTCATTTTCATTGTTGTGAACATAGTAGATGCACCTGAATAGTCTGAGGTGTTTCAGATTTGGCCTTCTTCTTTTCAATAATTCATAAGGAGTCTTATTCAGTATTGACCTGATCATACATTTGTTAATAAGATAACATGCAGTGTTTATAGCCTCAACTCAATAGTTCTTTGGAAGATTTCTTGATATCAGCATGGTTCGAGCAATATCTTCCAGTGTTCTATTTTTCCGTTCTACCATTCCATTTTGTTGTGGGGTCCTTGGTGTGGAGAAATTATGATCAACTCCATTTGTGGCACATAAATTTAAGAATTTTGAGTTTTCAAATTCTAATCCATGATCTGATCTGATGCTAGTAATCTCACTTCTGAACTTCTTTTGAACCAGCTTCACAAAGACTTCAAACATATCGTATGTCTCATCCTTAGAGGCAAGGTGAATCTTGAATAGTCATCTACAATTACGAAGACATACCTTTTTCCACCTCTACTGAGCACACACATTGGTCCACATAGATCCATGTGGAGCAATTCTAGGGTTTGGTTGTGCTTACCACAACTTTTGGTTTGAAAAAAGATCTTACTTGTTTACCTTGAGCACATGCACCACAAATTTGTTCATCATTAAGTTTCTTTTCGGGTAGTCCTCTTACTGGGTCTTTTGATATCCGTTTATTGATAGTTGAAAAGCTGATATGACCCATTCTTTTATGCCATAGAAGGGAACTGTCAGTGATGACACTAAGACATGTGAGAGAATACTTTAATGGGCTCATAATGTCAGTTTTATATACATTTTTGTGTTGTTGTCCAAGGAGGATCAATTTCCCTGAAGTTGAGTCTATCACATTGCATTCATTAGCAGTAAAAGTCACTTTGTTTCCTTTATCACACATCTGAGATACACTCAGCAGGTTGTGTTGTAAACCATTCACAGAGTATACATTATCTATGGCTTGGGTATGGTTAGGTCCTACTTTTCCAATACCTTGTATTTCTCCATGTTTTCCATTTCCAAAGGCTACATTTCCACCTTTGAAGTCTTTCAGTGAGAGGAAGTTGTTTCTATCTCCGGTCATGTGTCTGGAACATGCACTGTCCAGGTACCATTGCTTGAGCTTTCCTCCCACTGATTTCTGCAAGAATTACACAGAGTTAGTTTTGGGTACCCAGATCCACTCGGGTCCCTGCTTGTTAGAAAAATGGTGAATGAGATCCTTTTTGGCCAATGATGGAAGAGGTATGGGTAATGGATTTGGCCTTTTAATTTTTTCTCTATGTGGTTTCTGAAGGTAGTTTAGATTGTTCTTATGAGCTGTTTGTTTTTTATTGAATTCATAGCTTTTATGTCATGTAAATCCACAGTGAGAGCACACCCAATATATATAGGGATTCTTTGTTTCATAAAATCCTATTCCATGCCAAGTAGAAGATTGACTCTTTTGGATGTTATGAAGCAGTATGGAGGATCTAGTCCATGTCATGTTGTGTTCTGCTTCTATTGTGGTTGTATGAAGTTTCTTTTGGAGATCTTCATTTCTCTTTGTCATGAATTGAACTTCTTTGTTTAGATCTTTTAACTTAACATGAAGGCAATGGTTTTGTTGTTCAAGGTTTTTATTTTCTTCTCTTAAGGATGCATAATCCTCTATTATTATATCTCTTTTGGAGCAGGTTGATTGGTATGCATTTATTAGGGTGTGCAACAAGGATTCGAGTCCCTTTTTCGAGTATGAGTTGAGATTTTCTTTGATATGAAGAAAACTGACCTGATCAAGCTTATATCCTTCATTTTCTTCTGAATCAGATCCAGCCATTAATACCTGTATTGTTTCTTCTGTTTGATAGCCACCTTCACTTTCTGAATCGGCTATGGCTACTAGAGTAAGGAAATCATATTTCTCAGTTTGTTCCAGTGCAAACAATGATTGATTATTTGTCTCCTCATCCTCAAACTCTTCATCTGACATCTCTCCCATTGAAGCAAATGCTTCCTTCATTGAGATATCAACTTCTTGGTTAGTCATCTTCCTATTGGTGGGGATGTATTTATAATTCTTTACATCTTTTGTTTTGTCTAGATTATTCTTCTTGTGCTCCAAGGCCCAAAGTGGACAAAATTTGATGAAGTGGTATGGACTTCCACATTTATGGCACATGTGTTCTCTTGAGTTTTCAGCTGTTTTCTGAGAACCTCTTCTTTGAAATGTTTTCCCTCTCTTTAGCATTCATGTGAACCTCTTGGTCATTAGCGTGATGTTCTCATCCTCAAAGTCTTTTGTAGCTTTTATAACCAAGTTCTTTTCTTTTTGTTTACTTCTAATTTCTTTTTCTTCATTTTTTTTAGTTCATAGGTCATGAGATCACCAATCAGTTCATCCGTAGCTAGCTTATCCAGGTCGCGTGCTTCAGTGATGGCTTCTACTTTGATTTCCCAGGCCTCAGGTAAAATACTTAGCAATTTTCTGACTGCCTTTTCGTTTGGAATTACTTCTCCTAATGAGTAGATTTCGTTGATAATTGCAGTAAATCTGGTATGCATATCTTGGATTGTTTCTTCTTCAATCATTCTAAACAATTCATATTGTCTATTTAGGTTGTCAATTTTATATTTCTTCACTTGAGTTGTACCTCATGTGCAGTCTGTAAAGTTTTCCAGATTGACTTAGCGTCCTGACAAGATGAAATTTTACTATATTCATCTGGTCCTATACAACATATCATAATTTTTTTGGCTTTGGCATTGTTCTGAATTGTGAGTTTGTCACGACATCCCATTCTTTCCTTTCTTTTGGAACCAGAATAGTTCCATCATCTCCCTTATTCATGGGTATAGTAGGTCCATCAAGTACTACACTCCAGAGATCAGGGTTTTCTCCTATCAGATGATCCATCATACGATTCTTCCATCATCTGTAGTACTTATCATTGAATAATGATGGTCGATTTTGAGAAGCTCCTTCTTGTGGGGTGGGTGGTCCTGTCATTGATCTTTTTAAAGATGTGAGTCTTTTAATGAAAAGACCTGCTCTGATACCAATTGGAGAAACCTTACCTTGTATTAAGAACCAGGTTCTTGAATACTACCCAATATAATTTGCTTCAATGAACAAAGACACAATTTATCGTGAAAACCTTCCCAACTCCAGGAAGGAAAAAACCACACCAAAGTTTTTATTAATTAAAGATTACAACTCAGTTAATCAATGAACTTAAATCTAAAAACTTCTACTCTTTCGATTTAATTCTAATCAAAATCTCTACTCTCCAAGAAGTCAAACTCGCTTCTTGTTTACAAAGATTCTCAAACTCTCTCTTTACTCTAACCCTCAAGAAGCCGAACCAACTTCTTGATTACAAATCTCACAAACTCTCCTCTCACAATTCTAAGAGTACACTAACTCAACAAAGTTCTAACTTAAGAACTATCGCAGGCCCTCACAATATTTCTCTCTTTTTCTCCCTAGCTCTCAACTCTCGTATATGTGAAGACTGACTCTTCTTTCTTCTGTCTCATCCTTTATAGACTCATAAGCAAATAATCCTAGTTGACTTGTACTTGGATTTCTTTTCCTCTTTGGACTCGTTTTCCCCTTATTTAGAGAATTCCTCTTTTGACTCGAATTTCTTTTCTTTATTTAAATTGCCGCCCTTCTTTTCCCTCCTTTTCTTTTTAAGAATTTCTGAACCTATGGACCTGGTTCAAGCTTTGTCATCATCAAAATAAAATAATAACATCTATTGACGAAGGGATTCATCAATTTCCCACTTTTTGATGATGGCAAACATACAACTGCTGATGTGATATCTGTTCTTTGCCGGAAAATTATACCGTATTTATAAGTAAAATTCTACTTGAATTGGTTAAATTTAATATTTTGGACACCTTTAACACATTAAGGACCTGCAGCACAGTCTCCTGCTCACACTGCATGCGTGGGTTTAATTCCCTGTAGTTGCATTTTTTTAAATATATTTTTAGTAGAACTCTCCTATTAACTTGTTCCTTTAATTGTCTAAGCTAATTAAATTACTTTTTAAATAATAGTTATTAATTTTGTTATTTTTGAAGTAATTTAGATATTATTCATCAAAACAATTTTTAATTAGAAATCTACTTTTAGTAGCCAATTGAATTTTCAATGAATTGGACTTTTTATTTCTTTTCATTAAAATTTGAAATAAAATTTAAATGTAATTATTTAACTTAAAATTAATAAATAAATTCTAAACTATTCATAGAGCGAACAAAAGAACACCTCGTCTGATTCTGCTTCCATTATTTATGTCTCATTATTGTTGTCGTCACCACCGATTAGTGAAAACTTGAAACATAATTTTAAGCGTATTCCCCGCCCCTTTTTTTTTTGCTTTGTTCGTTCACTTTGTATTAAATTAAACACAAGTATTAAAGCTAAATATTATGTAATTTATTTTTTAAGATTTTGAAACATTTGTTTGTAAAAAATAATAATATTAATATTACGTAGTTTAATTTTAAAATTTTCAGTGCATCCATTTATCGAAAAAAATGCTTATGTAATATTTGGACACCCTTCGTAAAATTTCTAGCTCCGCCACTGTCTACCCCTAGCTAGGCCTGAATAACAGGCTTGGGGAAAGCCTCTCCTCTACCACTAGAAACATTAGCTCTGGTGCTCGACATTTTCTAAAACAACACGCGACAATTCAGCATTAGCGAAGGTAACCACGAACAATAAGAAAGGATGAACAAAAATAAGTTTCTTAACAATCTTTGTAGCCTCTTGAAGATAAGTACAGACGTCTCCGTACCGATCCTCAAAACTCTACTTAGACTTGGCTTGTACACACTTGAGACCTTTGAACATGAGCTCTGTTATCATTTTGTCACGATCCAAAAATGGACGTGATGAGACTTGTCTATTCCCACCAAGACAAGTCAGTCTCAACCCTAAAAAAAGAAAGAAAATGCAAAAAACAGTAATAGCAAGCAAGACAAAAGCGAAAAACTTATTCAATATAACCAACACCCCAAAACATGATTGTCACGTGTACAAGTCACTAATAAAAATAAAGAATTCAAAGATAAATACAAGTCTCAGTCTTTATTTCTCAAGTAGAACAAAGCTTAAAAGAAAAAGGAAAAGAGGGTCTGCCATGATGACAAGCAACTATCTCTCATATCTTTCAACGAGCCTCGACTATCGGGAAAGGAAGAAGAAAATCACACGGATTCAGGCTCGAAACTGTAACACCCTGTATCCTAGACAGACCAGAATGCAGATTTCAGAAGTTGCAGGTACCACCAACGGGCACCACCCATGGACCGTTGGGTGACCCACGGACCATATGTGGGGTTTGTGGATGGCCACCTGCAGCCCTTCCCAGAAAAGTCCAGAAAAAATTGTCTAAGGGTCGACCCATGGCCGGACCAATGGACCGTAGGTCAGATCACATGCCGTGGTGTCCGTGGATCGAGCCCCTAGAACCCTTCTCTCTGACCCCCATCGACACCTACCAGGCCTGACCGTCGGTCTGTCCATGGTCCGTCGGTGACCCCGATAGTTTTTAAGTCAAGGGTTGTTTGGTTTTTTCCTATGTGTTGGACCCCAAAACTATGTCGCTTAAGCCCTGAACTACGTAGTTTTGGTCAGTTTAAGCCTAGTAAATTAATTAGAACTTACCCTAGCCAACTCATTCTCCAAAAATTCATCAAGTTGAACAAAACGAAGGAGAAAGAGTCGACCAACCATCTCCAAGAACGCAACGAGGTTTTCTTCAGTTCCAGCCCCGAAATCAAAATATTTCTCTGTGAAATTTGTCACCAGGTATGTGGGATTTCACAAGTGGGTTCCTTTCACCCATTAGGTCCCTAGAATTCAGTCAGATTCTTGATTCTCTACGTCATGTTAGACCTAGGGTTTCTAGAATTTCAGAATTTATGTTGTGATTTAGTTGTTAGACTAATCCAAATCAGATTATCATGTTTTCGTAGAATTTATGCTTAGTTCTTGCTTGAAACTCAGAACCCTAGTTGTGTAGATTCGTTTAGTTCATGAATTACACTTGCTAGGTCAGTTTATTCAGATATGTATGCATCAGTTAAGAATATTTCATTATCAGTTTATTACTGTTGTATTTTCAGTTAACATGTAAGAATCTCGAGCTATTCAGTTTATTACAGTTTTGATGTATTTTATACATTCTATTAGGAGTAGGCTTAATACAAAGTTGGACTAGGGTCAGTAACCCTCATAGTCCCAGAACTACGTGCACCCGTAGGTAAGTCCCCTCTGTGGGCATTATACTTAGTGATCACGCCAGTGATGCCTCTATATCCTTGGGGGTATATTGGGTCCTCTCGATGGGGTGTATACATCGGACTCCACATTTAGCTCATGTGATTTTATGTCGGTCATTAGTAGCTCCCACAGACAAATTCCAGTGTATTGACCAGGTTATCAATTACAGTTCAGTTTTCATTTCAGTATGTTATAAACTTGGTCACTACATTCAGTTAGTTCACATTCAGTATGTTTAGCATATTTATCATGTTCAGATTATATCATTGCTTTATTGCTTTGTTCAGTTATTTGTTTTATTCAGCCTTATTCTATCCTGCATGCTCAGTACCTTAAAAAATTGACACATACTCTGCGCTACATCTTCTCATGATGTAGGTTCCGGTCCTCAGCATTCAGATCACACAATTTCTGATCTTCAGTTCAGCAGCATCAATGGTAAGTCCTCATTCTTCGAGGACGAGTGACATGCTATCTTTCCATTTTTCAGTCTTTTTAGTTTCAGTTTTTGCTATAGTTAGCTGGGGACATGTCTCGGCATCTCTAGTCAGTAGAGGCTTTTATTCAGACATAGTTTAGATTCAATTTTAGTTGAGATTGATCTTTCAGTTGTTATTGAACTCTCAATTTTTATATATATTCAGACTTAGAGTGGGTATTCCCCATCATTTCTCTTTATATCATGTTTAAGCTTCTGCACAGTATTTATATGTTCAGTAAATCATTAGGTATGCTTATGATATGCCAACAGGGTTAGCTTAGAGTCACTCGTAATCCTAGGTCCCGTGTCCACGTCCTGGGGGTAGCCTCGGGGAGTGAAATAAACCTACACAAGTGTAGAAGCAAAGGGTGAGTACCAACAACATGGTATCCAGCACGCAACCAACTAAACAAATCATCTAGCTAGAAATAGAATACCCCTTACACTCCAACCGAACCTCCTCAAACTACAACCTGCACATAAATCAGCCCAACCTAGCAATTCTACAATACATGGCTCACAGGCCCAATATTCATAGTTCAATATTCACAATTCAACAATCAACAAATTGAATAAGTCAATCTTAAAGACAAGTAGTTCAATTACACATAACAAGTACATCAATCACAATCAACAAGTAAGTCACACATAAGCATCAAATGCATCAAGTCATAATGATCAATCTCTTGCCGGAACCATTTCCCATCGCCACAATATCATTAGTCGAAACCATTCCTATCGATTTTATCTCACATCACTAGCTGGAACTATTTTCTGTCTGCTTTATATCACATCACTAGTCGGAACCATTTTCCATCGACTTTATATCACATCACTAGCCCGAACCATTTTCATCGATTTTTTATTACATCATTAGCCGGAACCATTTTCCATCGGCGTTATATCACATCACTAGGCGGAACCATTTCCACCGGCTTTATATCACATCACTAGTCGGAACCATTTCCCATCGGCTTTATAGCATCATCACATGTCTCATCATGGTGTTCACAGTCAATGCACACAAGCAATATCACACCACACAGAAGAGACAATAATTTATACAATTCAAGTCCATAATCATGCTTTCAAGAATTTCATCAATCAATCAATAAGGGTCACAATAAGGCAATTCACATCATCATGTTCATCACATAGCCTTTTTCATTTCAACCCCTTTTTATTCGTTTAGATATAACAAGTGGACAATTTAAACCCTTCACCTCATCCTTATTATTACCAACGCACAATCAACGAAGAATGCACATGAATTCAACTATAATACAAGATTTAGGAAGCCACTTGCCTTAAATCAATCAACAATCACTCTAATAATTGAGTCTTCCCCTTTCGAAACACTTCCAAAGCCACAAAATATATAAACAAGCAAGTATTCACAATCACTTTTCAGAAACAACAACACCCACAATAATTTCCTTGAAAGGTGGGTCAATCAACACAATACCCAATTCCAAAAATTAAGGTTTGAATTCGAAATTTAATACTTGAAAACATTACTCAAGGCTTTAAGAACTCATTGGGGAAAATCATTTCGAAATAGGACTTGAAATTAGTTCACAAACTCCATTTTAGTTAAGAACTTGGTTTCTTGAAAAACTTCATCATTCACCAATCAAAACCTCATATTTTGATGTTAAAACTCATAATTAATCACTGAAAAATGAAGGTTTAGGATCAAGAACACTTACCCAACTGATCTAGCACAAAAAATCCTTTCAAAATTCATCACCAAGGGTTTCCCAAGTTCAAAAATGGTGAAATAGGGCTTAAACCCCGAAATTTGCAGCAAAAACCCTCTCAGGTATCTCTTAAGTAAAAGTAAACCCTGCCAAAAGCGTGAGTGTCGCTTAAGAGAAGCCTCCTTCGCAAAAGCGAAAGTCGCTTAAGCGACAAGCCCGTCATTTAAGCGTAGGTCTCTTAAGCGAAAGGTCCATCGCTTAAGCGAAGGTCACTTAAGCGACATGCCTATCGCTTAAGTGAAGCCTGCAGACACCAGTAACTTCAACCAATTTCCAAGACATCGAAAGGATCTTCAGGATTCGTTTGGAACCTCGTACATACAAACCACATATGTAATTCAATTATACTCGACATTTCGGACTCAATGGAACGACCAAAACACGAATATGAGGCCTTCTTGACCCGACATTCGTGCAAATCACAAGAAACTAACTCATGCCTAAAAAAGCTAAACCAAGCTCGGGACCTCTCAAAAATTAACCAAGACTTCAACTAGGCCTAAAATTATCCCCCGAAATCTAATTGAACTCTCTAAATTCTGATCCGAGCATATGAACTCTGCATATTGACCAAAGTCAATCCAAAGGCTAAAAATTCACAATTTCACAACTTAGGACCTCAAATCCTCAAAAAGACTCGAAAACTGACACAGAAAACTCTCACATATCAGATTTCACATTTCGGGATTGATGAAATCGATGGAATTTCTTTTTGACACTCAAAACTCCAAAAGACACCGAAAATCACTTTCTTAACAACTTAGCTTTTCAAACTCAAAACTTACCAAATTCTCTACTTTTAACTCCAAGTTCAAGGACCAATGTTTTAAAATTCAAACATAGGAGACTCGGGGTCAACCACAGGAGGGGCAAAATGGTAATTTCCATAGAAAAATAAAAAATGACCGATCGGGTCATTACATTATCTTGTCGAAATCAATCACTGACTCAAATCGAAAATCGAAGAAAAATATTATTTAAAAAGATTTATAAATTTAGAAAAGTTCTACAAACTATAATAACTTCAATGAATACATAATTTCCCTCAAGTTGCAATCTTTTAGCTCAAGTTATATATATTTATCCATATATAATAAAGCAATAGCCTATTCCAAAGAAACTTAAAGTTGGTAGTGCCAAATAATTATTATATTTTCTTTTCTATTTTCAAGAAATTGCTTATGTAAAGATGGGGTGGGTCCCTTGTAAGATGTTCCCTTCTTCTCTTTTCTTCTATTAGTTAACTTGGATTGAGAAAGCTTCACCAAATAGCGCTTAGCCATGTGTGTAGACCGAAATGGTCTCGCGAAGCCGGTCAACAGTAGGCTAAGAGCAAGTCAAAACTACGAGAAGGGCGCGAGAAGTTTTGTGAAGGTAGAGAAAGATTTTCAAATCAGACTTCAAGTTGGTGTGACGCGTGTTAAGAAGGCAGAGACCGCCCCAGGCTTCGCTCTAATTCCCATCTAAGGTTGAATAAAATTAGATTAGTCTCGCTTTTCAATGAATTACAAAATTTCTCTCAAGTTGTAATCTTTATTTTTTAATATTTTCTTTTCTAATATTGACATATTATCTAACTTCAAATAACATATCAATATCATGATATGTGGATATAATTATACTAAATATCAGTGGTCCGTTCTATCAATTTTTACAGCATTTTAAGTATAATTTTAATTTGTATCTTTAATTTTAACTTTTTCTTTGCAAATTATGTATGTGGAATATGATTTCATGAGAGTAATTTCCTTCCTTTTTTTTTTCTTTTATTATTATTGTTAGCATTTGGTATCTTCTACTATATTAGAAAAAATGGTGGAATATTTTGTAAGATTATTTTACCTCATCTTCTGTATCTTTTATATATGATAGTAACTTTACCATTTTAATATAAATGGTAGAATACACTATCACAATTAGCTAATATTTTAAATTAAATTTGAGATAAAAATTAATCTCAAATTTTTTCTTGAAATTATTATTTCTATCCCACAACTGAATGATCACCTAAAACACTATTTATTTTTAACTACATATTTTCTATATAAAAAAATTAAAAATATTAAGGCATAAGCACAACAACTTAGTGTAGTACTTCACCCAAGTTATGAAATTCAAAACATTCACACATAAATGACTACATATTCAAGAAAATGCAAAGAGGAGCATAAAATCATTGGGCAAGTAGACCTCACGTTTTGGAGGAACATAAGGACGACATAACTATATTAGATATAATTACATAAAAAATAGATTATAACCTACACATATCAAATAAGAAATTTTAATAATTTAATTGATTGACTATTTAAATTTCCATCTCGTAGGTAAATATTTAATTTTTACATCTTGTAATTTCCTCACCCATTTTTCTTTCTTATATTTCTGATATGATTTTAAAAAAATGGATGTATCTAAAATGTATGTATGTAAAATAAAAACTAATTAGATAAATAAATTTCATGACTAAAAAAATTGATTTGAAAAATTAATCGAAAGAAGAATTAAAATAAAAAGTGAAAGGGAAAAAATTTAAAAAAGAAGGGTGAGGAGAAAAGGAGAGGATAAAGAAATAAATGAAGTTGAGAAAGGTAGGACCCACATATTATTTTATTCAAAAAGTAATTCCTCACACACCAACTCTTGGGCAACTGTTTGGATTTGACACGTTATTTCTTGGGAAAAGTTATTTTTTGAAATTGTAGTTCTTGAGTAGTGTTTTGGAAAATAGAGTAATAGCTTAGAAATTACTTTTAGTGGTTTAACTTTAAAGGACATTTTAGGTGATTTTTTTTATCACAACAACCTATATGCCAGCCTCCCTCTAATTACGATAATACCCCCAAAAAGTAAGGTCGTGTCAATTCGTGCCAAATCACTCGTGCCAAAATATTTATTGTTATTAAAAATAGTTGTAACTAATTTTAAGAAAATGTTGGGACATATTCTTTTTTAATAAATAAAAGAAAGAGATATAAAGTTATATGCATGGCCTACGACATGTTTCTATTTTTTTTCTTTTAATCTACTGTATTCATAAAGTCATAGAAATAAGTCTTGTTTTTAATTAAAAATAAGTTACTAGCAGTACTAGCCTTTCACGAATTCTCATAAAAATTTAAAGATCCTTTTTTCTACACATAATAACACTTAAAATTACTCATCTTTTCTATAAGGAATACTAGTATGGAGCAAAGAAATGAACTGAATAAGCTAAAAAATAAACTCACTGATTCAATTTTTCAGAAATAACACTCTTCCCCAAAAAATTTATCTATGAATGAGCCGAAAGGAAGAAAAAAGAAATACACAAATCTGTAAATTTCTTCTCTTTTTCACTATTCTAAATAGAAATTTGTGGAGTAATCAAAAGAGATTTTTCAGATCTATACCTGAATTATCTTATATTTCTTCTAGGTGCGTATTAATTCTTTCATTAGTTTTGAATTTTTCTTAGAACAAATTTATAATAGTAAATATCCAGA
Source organism: Solanum tuberosum (assembly GCF_000226075.1). Classification (NCBI taxonomy): domain Eukaryota; kingdom Viridiplantae; phylum Streptophyta; class Magnoliopsida; order Solanales; family Solanaceae; genus Solanum; species Solanum tuberosum. Next base: position 2,300,236 of record NW_006238935.1, on the reverse strand, counting down.
GTTTTCACACTGATTTTTTTGTATATAATAAAAAATGATAACGCAAGAAAAAAATATAAATTGGTGTATAATCTCAAGAAACTATTACACAAATATGCAGTAATTAACTAAGCTCTGATACCAATGTAATTTTCATGTAGATACGGTAAAATATTTGTGTACCTTGTTGTTGCAGTGAATTAAAATCACGAATCAACAAGTATTGCTCCAAGTATCTTCTTTGAATCACTAGGAAACAAAGACTAAGTTTGTCACAAACTAGATGCTTTTTGGTGTTATCGTTAAGTGAAGAAAGATAGTTCCTTTTCTATTTTTTTCTATTTCGTTTTTCGTCACATTCTTTTTCTGAGGAAGAAGTCTCCCTTTTTAAAGGGTGTGCTTTGATTAATTAGTTAAAAGTTAACCGTTCTCTCCATATTTTTTTAATCAAGAAAAAAATATTTTTTCTTATCTTCTTTTTTGAGAATAAATGAAACTGTTGAATTCGAGTCGGATCGATACACATGGGCGACCCATGATCCGCGAATTTTGACCCTCGAAATCTAACATAACCCTTCAACCCTATTTTTATGTATCATTTAATCACAAAATATTAATTTTATATATTTTTTATTATTTTTATATATGCTTTTCAACTATAATTTTGCATTTTAAAAATAGATGTTCGTTTGTTAATTTTCGTAAAAAAATAAAATAAAATTAATGGAAGAACATTGATTTTTATTTTTAAATAACAATTTCTTTTAGAGAGTTTCTATGATTTTTTGCTTGAAAAATAATCGATAAAAGTGTATTCTTTCTCTTTCTTAAAAAAAATAATCAATGATAACCCAACGAAGTTTATCGAGTTATAGCATTTTTTTAGCAGTGTTATTAGCAATGAATAAGCGTCTTTTTTATTCGTATTGAAGATGGCTATCCGTAGTCATGACCCAACTTGCTGTGAGAGACACCCACGCTACACCCCTGATGGGAAAACCAACTATCTACCAATACACAAGTAATTAATCAACTTAAAACAACACTTTTAGTTAAGTAAAACAAGTTTGTGCATACTTTGTCAAAACATTTGAAAAAAAAAACCCCTTGAACCTGAAAGTCGTGTATCAAAACTCTACATCGTCTGGAATACGGGGATGCAATCCCAAAACGTAAGAACTACGGGGGGATCGTTTGGTAGTTAGATAGAGCTATGCATATATTAATAATGTAGGTATTACTTATTTAGATATTAGTTATACAAGATTTAGTTACATTTTGTTAGTTACGCAAGATTTAGTTATTCATATGAAGCACCAAAACCTGAATGTGAAGATCACAAAATACAATGAAATTCTTACCTTCCATCGGTAATGATAGGATAAGAGTTGTAGTCAAGAGTGTCTTTACATATATTTGAGGGGTATTTTTGTCTTTACATATATTAATTCATGATATTAAATCCTATGTATTATTAACACCACCAAATGAAAAGTATTAGTTATACATCATATAATACCAAATATGGTGTATAACTAATACATGTATTAGTTATACATAGGCCTGAAATTCCTATCAGACATAGTACTAAATAATACCATACATAATACATGAAATATTTCTCCTAATACACACTACCAAACTATCCCTCAAAGTCTTTGTTAAGTCAAAATATATTACATAAATTAAAATATCATCTTCTTCCATATGCAACTTAACTTAGGGACTCATTATTTAGTAACTTACAAATAATCTTACTTCATTTACACACTAAAAAACCGTTTCACAAAATTTGGGATAATCTTAAACTTAAACTTAATTTGTGATGATTTAGAAATGTATCTTAACCAATAATTCTTTCTTTTCCTAATCTTAGGGTAATTTAAACTTGAAAAAAATTAGTTGAAACAATAATTTTAAGAAAAATTCTAACATTAGCATAAAAAAATATAATTTTGTTATAAATCCATTGTATTATATATGTGGATTATCCATTAGATTTATCCAAACAAATTGGATTCATGTATAGGTGCTTCCAATGTGATAAGAACTTCTAAGATAACTATGTATCTACTAGTTAGATAACTTTTGGGAGTGATATCTCAACACTATAAATAGAGATATCACTCACCATTTGGAAGACACACTTGAATAAGAAAAATTCTCTCTTCCATCTTATACTTCTTGTCTTTTTTTTCTTATTATATTATATTATTCTGAGCTTTCTTTATAATACGTTATCATCACGAAGTTGCTACTTGCAAAGGTATTATATAAATATACTTATTTAATTCACATATTCTCTCATAATCTCATTATGTCGAACTTATCCAAATTTGAGTTTGTGGCACTAGATATTTCTGGAAAAAATTACCTTTCATGGGTACTCGATGCTGAGATTCACTTAGCTGCTAAATGTCTTGATGCAACCATTACTCAGGGAAATGAAGCATCGAGCCAAGATAAGGCGAAGGCTATGATTTTCCTTCGTCATCATCTTGATGAGGGCCTGCAGATTGAATATCTGATGGTAAAGATCCACTTGAATTGTGGACTGATTTGAAGCGCATGTATGACCACCTAAAAATAACAATATTGCCAAGAGCTCGTTATGAGTGGATGCACTTACGATTTCAAGATTTTAAGACCGTAATTGAATACAACTCTGATGTATTCAGGATAACCTCCCAATTGAAATTATGTGGTGAGACTATAAAAGATGAGGACATGTTGGAAAAGATACTTACTACTTTCCATGCCTTAAATGTGATATTGCAGCAGCAATATCGTGAAAAGGGTTTTCAGAAATATTCTGAATTGATCTCATGCCTTTTGGTGGCTGAGAAACATAATGCCCTTTTGATGAAAAATCATAAAGCTCGTCCCACTGAAGCTGCTCTTTTACCGGAAGCAAATGTGGTAGAAGCACGTGATTTAATTTGAAGTAAAAAGAGATAATCATCGGGGCTATAATAATGCGTGGGGACGTGACAAAGATAAAAGACGATACAACAATCGTCGAGGTGGTGGTCATAATAAAAGGGAGAACCAACTGCCAGATGCTTTTACTAATCTTCCAATGATTACTAGATTGCATATTCCAACTGCTAATGCTCCAGCTCGAGTTGATGTCCCGACGAGACAAATTATTAAGGCAAATGAGTCTAGACCATATTTGAAGCGTGGTAGACCAATTGGTTCCAAGGATAAAAATCCTCGAAAGAGAAAAGTAATAAATGATCAAGATGATCATGAGGTGAAAGAAATTTCTCAAGAAGAGACCCGAGTCATAACACATGATGAAACTTCCGAGGAGGTTCAAATTTCTGAAAATAATGAGAATAAAGAAATTTCAATGAATTATGTCTCGATGAGAAAGAGGTGGAACCGAAATAATGTTGTGATTGATAACATATTTGCCTATAATGTTGCTGTTGAAATAATGCAACAAGATGAAGATTTTGAGTCGAAATCTGTTGACGAATGTAGACATAAATGATTGGCCAAAATGAAAGGACGCAATTCAAGCAGAATTGACTTCACTAGAAAAACGTGAAGTTTTCGGGCCAATAATCCGAACATCGAAAGGTATCAAGCCAGTGGGGTACAAATGGGTTTTTGTGCGAAAAAGAAATGAAGAAGGTGAAGTCGTGAGATATGAAGCTCGACTTGTTGCTCAAGTTTTTTCTCAAAGACCTGACATTGATTACATGGAGACATATTCTACTGTGGTAGATGCAATCACCTTCAGATATCTCATAAATCTGGCAGTTCATGAAAAACTTGAACTGCGCCTAATGGACATTGTCACATCATATCTATATGGCTCATTGGACCATAACATTTTTATGAAAATTCCTGAAGCATTCAAAGATTCAAGAGAAACTTGTTCAATAATGCTTCATAAATCTTTATATGGATTGAAACAGTTAGGGAGGATGTGGTATAATCGTCTGAGTGAATATTTGCTAAAGAAAGGGTACAAAAATGACCTGATTTGTCCCTGCATTTTCATTAAATGGTCGGAATCTGAATTTGTTATAATAATTGTGTATATTGATGATTTGAACATCATTGGAACTCGTAAAGAGCTGTTAGAAGCCGTGGAGTGTCTGAAAAGGGAATTTGAAATGAAAGATCTCTACAAGACAAAATTTTGTCTTGGCCTACAGATTGAGAATTTTCCAAATGAAATACTTGTCCATCAATCAACATACACAGAAAAGATATTAAAGCGTTTTTACATGGATAAATCACATTGATTAAGTACCCCAATGGTGGTAAGATCGCTTGACATCAATACAAATCCATTTCGACGTCAAGAGAAGGATGAAGAGCTTCTTGGTGATGAAACCCATATCTTAGTGCAGTCGGGGCACTAATGTACCTTGCTAACAATACTTGGCTAGATATCTATTTTGCAGTGAGTTTACTGGCAAAATTCAGTTCCTCCCCAACAAAAAGACATTGGAATGGTGTTAAACACATACTTAGATATCTTCGAGGGACCATGGACATGGATTTATTCTATTCTGATTAATCCAAGTTAGAACTGATTAGTTACGCAGATGCTGGATATTTATTTGATCCGCATAAAGCTCGGTCTCAAACAGGCTATTTGTTTACATGTGGAGAAACAGTAATATCTTGGCGATCAATGAAGCAAACGTTGGTAGCAACTTCTTCAAATCATGCAGAAATAATAGCCATCCATAAAGCAAGTCGAGAGTGCGTCTGGTTGAGATCAATGACCCACCATATTCAGGATATGTGTGACTTTTCTTTGGAAAAGAATATACCAACCACAATGTACAAAGATAATGCTGCATGTATAGCTCAATTGAAAGGAGGATACATCAAAGGAGACCGGACAAAGCATATTTCATCAAAGTTGTTTTTCACACATGATCTTCAACAAAATGGTTAGATAGAAGTTCAACAAATCCATTCAAGTGATAATCTTGTTGATTTATTCACTAAGGCATTGCCAACATCAACGTTTGAGAAAGTTGAGATACAAGATTTGAAATGTGTCGTCTCCGAGATATCAAGTAAAGATTTCATCAGGAGGAGTGAAATACGCGTTGTACTCTTTTCCTCAACTATGATTTTGTCCCAACTTGAGTTTTCCTGGTAAGGTTTTTAACAAGGCAACATTCAAAGTGTAGTATAAGATATGTGTACTCTTTTTCCTTCACTAGGCTTTTTCCCACTAGGTTTTTCCTAGTAAGATTTTAACGAGACACATTATCTATGGACATCCAAAAGGGAGTGTTATAAATCCATTGTATTATATATGTGGATTATCCATTAGATTTATCCAAACAAATTGGATTCATGTATAGGTGCTTCCAATGTGATAAGAACTTCTAAGATAACTATGTATCTACTAGTTAGATAACTTTTGGGAGTGATATCTCAACACTATAAATAGAGATATCACTCACCATTTGCAAGACACACTTTAAAAAAATCTCTCTATTCCATATTATACTTCTTGTCTTCTTCTTATTATATTATATTATATTATATTATATTATTCTGAGCTTTCTTTATAATAAATAAAATAAATTCTATTAAACCCTCCAAAAGAAAATGATTGAATTAAATGCAGCAAAAAACAAAAGACAGAGATAGATATGTTTAACCCCAAAAGTAAATGGACGATAAAATTGAGTTGTTTCTCATAGTTCAAAAGGCAATATAACTCTCAAAATAAGCTTCTGATTAAAATCTAAAAAAATTGAATCTAGCAGTGAGAGTCCCACTGCAAAGGAAGGGATGTTTGGAATTGGTAGAAATGGCGCTAAAAAGCATCTCTCTTCCATGGTTAATGGTATCAGATTTCACCTCTTTTGTTCTAAAGCCGATGAATTGGTGGTGCACTTCATGGTGAATTCACTTGGGTTCTCAACAAAAGAAGCCATTTCCACAAGCGCCAAGGTAACTCGTTCGAGACTCCGAAACTATGAGCCTCTTTTGTTACTTGATCTCTTTCACAAAATTGGTTTGAACAAATCACAGATCAAAACACTGGTCTCTTCTTCTCCTAAATTGTTGTTTTGTGATATTGACACAACCCTTAAACCCAAAATTAAGGGTTTACAACCACTTAACTTATCTGGGTCTGACCTTGTTACATTAATTGAAAAAAGCGATTTCTTGAGAAGAGGTTTACATACTTCTATAAAACCTACTCTTGATTATCTGCGGGAGTTATTGGGTACTCATGATGCTGTAGCTATGGTTCTTAAGAAAGAGCCTAGGTTGATTTCGCAAAATATCTCTAAAGTATTACCGCCTAATATAGCACTGTTGCAAAATCTTGGCTTTTCACAAATTGATATTGCTAATTTTTTTCAACGCTATCCTAGATGTCTGCTTCGTAACCCTGTCTGTCTTCAGAGAGTAGTTCATCAAGCAGAAGAGATTTTTGACATTCCTCGAGGATCACGTATGTTTCTTCATGGCATTGCAGCACTTGTGCCGCTTCATGAATCTACATTAGAAAGAAAAATAGATATTTACCGGAGTTTTGGATGGTCTCATTCTGATATCTGCACAATGGTGAGAAAGCTTCCTTCCTGTTTTGACTTCATCAGAGGCTAAGATAAGGATTACATTGGAGTTTTTCATGAACGAATTGGGGTATGAACCTAGTTATCTGGCTTCTCATGCACCGCTTTTAAAGCACAGTTTGGAGAAGAGGATAATGCCAAGGAATGAAATATTTAAATTTCTTAAAGAAAACCAGTTGATAAAACGCAAGCTAAGTCTTTACACTGTCGTGTCATCTTCTGAAGCAATGTTTCAAAAGAAATATGTATTTCCAGTGGCGGACCCTGGATTTTCGTTCAGGGGGTTCGAAAAATAAAAGTATAAACGTGTATATATAAGCCAACAAAACAAAATCTCAAGAAAGTAGTAGTATTTAGTTTAGTGGAGGACCCTTGAATTTTTTGGGTTTAAAACCACACTTTTAGCATGTTTTATAAAATAAAAAACTAAAAAAAATGTCAAAAACGGAACTGAAATCAAAAGAAATATGTATTTCCAGTGGCGGATCCAGGATTTTCGTTCAGGGGGTTCGAAAAATAAAAGTATAAACGTGTATATATAAGCCAACAAAACAAAATCTCAAGAAAGTAGTAGTATTTAGTTTAGTGGAGGACCCTTGAATTTTTTTTGGGTTTAAAACCACACTTTTAGATGTTTTATAAAATAAAAAACTAAAAAAAACGTCAAAAACGGAACTGAAACGGATTCGAACCCTCGACGTAAGGCTTAATTTTCAGGGAACTTGCCACTGGGCTATCTCTTTCTCCTTGTCATTGAGGGGGTTCAAAAATATATATATACACATAAATACAGAAAATTACCATATATATACAGTGTAATATATACATCAAAGTTGTATGATTTATACATCAAAGATGCAAGATAAAGAGAAGTTTCTACAGTGGTCGCAAAGCAATGTTTGCTTAAGAGGTTTTTATTCGACTCTTGATAATGTACTTCTTTCATTTTGGTGCTCTATTCAAGCATGTTACTTCATTGTTGATGATACATTATTGAGATGAAAACTAGAGATTGAGGGTAGTCTTCAAATCAACTGATGCTTCTTGTTTAATGATTTTCAAATAAGACTTGATGTGTATGACATTGATCTTTTGAATGTTTATCTCAATCAGGACAGTGTTTGTGGGACAGTATAGCTCGTCTACCTAATCTTGGCTCAAGTTTGTGGGTCGAAAATCTTCATTATAATTTGAAAAACACTTTTTTTCACACTTGGTCTAGTGTAGGCATGATGCTCTACATGTGACATGTACTTAGTGTTAACAATTTGGAAAGGAGTTAATAGACCTTTGCTTGTTCTCAAGAAAAACAGTGTTATCTGAGAAACAGATACAAGTAAATTTAGGATGAATTCTATGAAAGTGTTGCTTCAGAAAACCAATTTTAGTTGGTCATGTATATGGAATTCGGCATTGGTTGACTCTTTAGTAATGTGCTTTTCCTGGGAGAATGGGGTGGTTCATGGGTGAACCAGTAAGAACCTAAAGTACCATCTGAAGTACTTCACGGAATCAGCGTATATGTTTAAGTGTTCTGGCGTAACTGACCCTTCATCTATATGATATCCACTTTTATTCCTAATTAAAGACTACTTGGCATTTTTCATCTTTGTAGTCTAGGTCAGTCATGGTAGTGTAGCATGCTAGGCCCTCTGTGCCACAAACCCTGCACAGTGTCTCTATTTTTAATTTTTTTTTGGGGGTTAAAATGCTAAGTATTTTATTGCTGTAGCCCAAAGGTTGTGCAATATGTACTGGTATTATGTAGTAAAAAGTTGGTCGCATTCTATCCTTGTAAGACTCTATGAGATCTTTCGATGATTCAACTTCATTTACAATTTCCTTTTTACATAAAAATGTAAAACATGTATACAGTAAACCATAAACTTGCAGGATTGAGATTCCACCATTTGTTTATTCTCCTCTGCTTACATCTCCGCCCCCTCCCAATTTCAATCGTTTGAACAGTTCATTGGTGCTCCTAGGAGATGATTTACTGTGTCTAGTATTCCTCCACATAAGGAACATCTGGAAACCCCTTTCTACAATTATCATGTGTCAAGGATGATTCTTTGGCTAGTAGTCAAGAGAAACATGCAATTTTTGACGGTATATCCACCTTTTATCTCTGTTTCCAGGTAACGAGACTGCTTGTTTGATTATAGGTAAGAGGGGCATAGCAGAACAGAACTATAAAGTGAGCTTTGCTTTTCTTCATAGATAACTTAATAATGCTCTTGTACTTTCAAAATTCTGCACTCCTGCCTATTTCCTAGTCATTCAATATTCTTCAAAAGTTGAAGTTCCAGCCATGTCTTTTGTACTCTCTGATTTATTGTACATTATTGAGTATGTCAGGGAATTGTTCTTTCAAGGGACCATGCCTAATCAATTGTCAGTCCAAAAGGACACCCTCCTACCGTTATCTACTTTAATATGAATATGTGATATAAAAGAGGACCATAGATCTTCGGTATTCTTCCATATTCCCACCCCATATGAAAAAAGATGATAGATTTGAACACCGAAGCTTTCTTGACATTATTAATTCTGAGAATTTTTCTGAATAGTGCTTGTTCTTCTGAATTGTATCTCAATAGCCATTTCATCAGAAGGCTGTTATTATGCTGCCTCAGATTCTTGATCGCCAATCCTTTTTTCCGGCCCTATAGTAATAGAGCTCCATATGACTGAGTGAAAATATCTATCCTTGTTGCTTTGCCAGAGAAAGTTTCTTCTTAGTATCTTTTCTCTACACTAGCTGGTAAAGGAATATTGACAATCATATAAGTTGGCACGATTTAAGTGCAGTATTAATCAAGACCAATTAAGGCATTTCCTACTGAATCACATATCATTTAAAACATTGATTAGGAAATCCCAATTCACATGATCATATGTTTTGATATCCAACTTGCAAATTATTCCAGGTGTCTTGCTTTTTTACTCTGATATACATGCACTCATTTTTGGGAGATAGGAAGGATGTAGTCTCAATGGACGAGGTAGACCTAAATTTAAACGAAGGACCTACAATTTCTTAGGATCAGCGGTCATGTATGTTCATTGCCATTTGAAAAGTTCTGGAGTTTAATTCTCCATACAGGCTTCAAGATTTGGTTATAAAAAAATGCATACTTAGCAAAAGATAAAACACAACGGAAGAAAAAGATCTATACAGATAAATACCTTTTAGTTAAAAAAAATATGTTTTATATGTTCACACTTTTATTATATGTCCAATGCTTTCTAGAGATTTATGCATTTGGAAAATATAGAGAACTAATTCTTTTCATTTGCATTTGCATAATATTGGCATGAGATGAGCCTGAATGGAATAATATGGTCAGTAAGGATTCATATAGTGGACTCCTACTTGTTTGGGATTGGGGCATCATTGTTATCCATGCACTCGTTAGCTATTAGGGCCAGCATCCATGATCAGCCTCCTCGTGATGAATGTCGTCTGGTATTTGTCAATTAACTTGTGCATCACCCTCTTGATATTCTCACTCGACCAACTTTGCTTAAAAAAAATCAGTTTCTTTATTAGAGTAAAATCAGGCCTACCTGCCACCATAAAGGACTACCACCATTCTTTTATCTTCTTTTCAAAACTTTCAACATGTAATCACCAGTTTTCAAATTTGAAGTATAACCTATAATTACCCCTTGCCCACATTAGAGTAATATGAATTATGTCCAAGGCAATCAAGCAATTCTGGAAAGTGCGGACTACTTGATGTATCTAATTAAACTCTTCATCCCATTGTGTTGTGGAAAGGAATCTGTCTAATCTTGAGGAACGATGATGATTGTTGTCCTTCACCCAACCTAAGTATATGCTCTCCCTGTTGTTGTTTTTTGGCTTAAGAACGGGAGGATTTTATTTAATTAATATGAAGCTTTATCCATACAAAAGTGGAACTAGTCTATGAGAAATAGTTCCATTCGCATCTCTTTCGAGAGCATTTGTTACAGAGAAGGAGATGCTACAAAAACATAAGCTGGTTGCAGTTCATATGTGGATCCTTCATTGTCCTTCCATATTTAGCTAATAAGTCTGCTACTGTATTAGCCTCCCTCGGGATGAGCTTCAGAATGAGCTTCAGAGATGATCCTTCCAGCTGTAGGAGTAGTAACCTGCAATCCGTGTAGATATGTCAGTACATGAGGTTATTACTATTCAAGGTGTTAAGTAATACCTGAGAATCAGATTTCACCGGCAAATGTTTAATATTATATTTTGCTATATTCAGTCCATGTAGCAAGGCCAGTACTTCTGCATGAAGGGCATTTCGTGCTTTTATTTTGCAAGCAAAACCCATGATCCCTGTGCCTAGTTGATCTCTAATGACTCCTCCAGTTCCACCATTTGTGGTTTGTAGTTCAAAGGAACCATCAATACTTAGTTTAAATTTTCCTTCAGGTGGCCTGTGCCAAGATACAGGAACCATGTGTGTAGGGAGTGTTTTGGGAGTTGTTTGTGCGATGTTGTAGTATTCAATGGCTTGGAAAGAAATATTATATATTGTGTTAGGAGCTCTACTGATATTTATTTTTTAAAAAGTTTGCTATTTCTGTTTTCCCTAATATTCTAAAGAATTATTGGAGTTAGAATAGTGGTGGGCACCAAATGGTGATTGTTTATATTAACAAAGGACGTTGAAGTGCACAATTGTTGAATGCTAGCATGGATATCCTTGGAGTTAATAGAGATATTATATTTCTCCCATATATATTTAGCATCTGGACGGTCAATAAATATATGGTTAATATTTTCTTCTATGTTAGGGCATGAGGGACAATTTTTTGAACTTGTAATATTTCTATTGTATAAAGCAATTGATGTTGGCAGTTTATGTGGGAGGAGAGGCCGTAGGAAGAATTTCATCTTGTTAATAGTATTTGCCTTTCAGATCCAAATGCTTTTGGAATTTTCATTTATAGTAGGTTCGTAGATGGTTTGGAGATACATGGTGTAGGCACTTCTAGTGTTAAAATGTCCGTCGTTACTTTTGTTCCAAACAAATGTGTCCTTTTTATGGGGAAGAGTTTGGATGGAAGTGTTTTCTATGGAATTTTTAACTTCGCTAGGGATGACAAAGGATAGGCATGAAAAGTTCCAATTGTTATCTTTGAGGAGCTCATTTAGCAAAATATTGGATTCATTTCTATTGATCGGGCCTTGGAGTACTTGTCGAAGCGAGTATGTGGCCTCTATCCAATTGTCTTCCCAGATTTGGGTTTTATTTCCATTCCCAATGTTCCAAGAGATGCCTTTGTGAAAAAGCGGAAAGGATCTTACAAAACTTCTCCAAATGTAGGAATCATAAGGGTAACATTATTCTCTCTGTTAATGGTGGATAAATTAACTCCAAATCTTCTATATTCATAACTCATACATGACCCTCTCATTCTATTCATGTTAGATCCTCTGATACAAGTCTGGTCATATCAAATTCTCCGCATGCTTCCCACGATCCACACATAGACCTCTGGTTGTTCATTGCTTTCATTTTCCACCTAAGTTCATGTCTCTTAATTATAACTATTAGAATCATATACACCAGTTAGATCTGCACAGTGACAGTGTGGATACCAGTAGTTATAGTTTTCTCTTTCCACAATCGGTTATAGTGAATGCTGCCTCTTAATTAACATGAAACACTTTATTTGAATTACATCATTGGGATGATAGCTGGACATTCAGTATATTTGCTAAGATCATCTTTGTTTCTCCAAGCAAGGATATTACTCCTAGGTCATCTTTTGGTTGCTGTCAGATTTTAGAAATCATTTAGAACTGAAAATGGAAGACATGAAAATCGTGGACATTTTGCCTCCTTTCCTAAACTATTGATTGTATGAATGCATATCTCAATCATGACTCTATGTTCCTTTTTTTGGCTAAAAACTCAAATCTGCTTTCTGTCATATGACATTACTGCTGCTAATTGACTTGGGGTTTCTCTTCTGCAATGTTGTAGGCAGAAAGGTGGATGAAGGCTTGTGTTTATCTTGGGAGAGTATCTTCTCTCAGCTCGGACGTGTGTGAGCATTGAGAAGCTTCCTTAATCATTATTTGAATGCAGTGATTGTGTCGTGTTACTCAGAAACTCATATTATTAACATTTTTAAGGAAGGCCACTCTCTAATGCATACGTTGTTGAATTATAGCAGTACTGGAAGATAAATCAGTCTAAAAGAAAAGGAAAACAGTCAATTTTATTAGATTTTCTTTTAAAAAGAAGCTCTCAGTATTGCTTAAAGTAACTGTTGTAAGAAGCTTATGTTAGTTTTGGGCCAAATTGCACCAGTGTTTGGAAGGAAGTGTGGGTGAAGAAGTCCTTGGCCAAAAACTTTCTCAAGACAGTTTTGTTTGTTTGATATGCAAACACTATCAAACAAACGCCATTAAAACTTGAAAATTGTTTTGCCAAAAACTTTTCCGCCTGATTTTGCAAGCACAAGGGGAAAGTTTTAGCATAATAACTTTCCTTGAAATCCCATTTATAAGGAGTGTCAACCTTCAATGCCGGTTTCTAGTGTAGCTACCCTTGGGGAATGAGTGGATTGTTCGAGATACTAAGATAGAACTTGAATGTTTCTTCAATGTCGAACAGTGGTTAAATAATGTCTGTATAATAGGTATATAAGGACAGAAGTGCTGAACTTGTATCCTGTGATTTTGTCTACCCTTGTAAAGATGTGCTATCAAGTTGTTGTTTTCATGTCAAGTTGCTTTTTCACCCCTTCCCCATGCTTGTGTCATTATTTTTTGTGATTTATTCCTCTGTTGTCAATTTTTGGCCTCGGTGTCACAGGTCAAGTTTGCATTAGCAAGTGTGTATTAACCACTTACTATAATATATTCTGCAATTGGCATAATAAACCTAGACTAGTCTATGACCATGATCAAAAGAATGAGAAACAATAGGGATAGATGGGAATTTATTTGCATGAATTCAGAGCATTCTCCAATTTCACATTCATACAATGACAAGTTCTACATCTCAAGCATCATATATGTTTACAGAATTGTTGTTTATTCAATTATAAGCTATGCTGGTAGATGGAAAAATGACTTCAAGTTGTAAGGCTGAATAACATCCACAGTGCCATTCCATAGTAATTCAGCAACTTGTTTGTATACCATTTCTGTGAGATGACCAGAGTCGAAAAATAGGTAATCCTTTACATTTTTGCACAACTTGTACTCTTTTACTTGTCTCTTCCCTCCACAACTATAGATTCCTCTGAATGGACCCGTCCCACAACAAGCTGTTTTTGATGTTTTAAAGCCTAGGCAAATATATACATGCATGTTAGAAGAGTACCTTCAAAATTATAATTGTACTCCAAAAGGAAGAGGAACTTACCATATTTTGAAGGATTGTTAATTCTTTCACTAGCAACTTTGAAAAAATCAAATAAGGAATACTTAAATCCAGGCAACTTTTGCTCTAGTTGCTTTAGCATTTTAGGCAAAGCTGAATTGTGTATTTTTGCAAGGGTTGTGAGTTGTTGTATGCAGTTGCCACTTTTATTTCCTTGTTGGAAATTAAGAGCCCTAGAACCTGGTGTACAACCCAAAGGACCCAAACTAAGGATCACAAATTTTCTCCCTCCTTCCTTGTATATTCCCTGTTCCAAACAAATTTAACAAAAAATATTACTCCTTCCGCTTGTCTACTATAATAAAAATAGATGTTTTGTTTAGAAAACTAACAAAATAGTAATTTATTACTTTAATTCCTCAGTGCCATTAAAATGTAAGTACCTTGATAACAGATGTCAAATTGCCGATTACCATGTTTGCGTATTCATGTTTTGGATACGTTGCGTCAAAATTGAAGTAATCATTATTTCCTGCACTAAATATGTATACAGCATTGGAGAGGAGTTGTTTAGACTTTTTTCTTCCAAACTTGTTCTTCAAATCTTTGGTAACTTTTTTGAAATATTTCAATTGTGTTTTAAGGTCAATAACCTGCAATTTCAAAAAAATAAAATTAGTTTCTTAGTGATGATATCTTTTTCTAGTTTAAAGAGGACTACATCTACTATGTTGACAGTTAAAATTGTTAAGGTAATTAAAAATTCACTCACGTAAGAAGAGATTTTTGTTTATTTTTATTTGACGTGATACAGTTAAATATAATTTTTCAGGCACACCCAAAATTTAGAGAAATTGTGACACCTCAGTTTTATACTTAGAACGGTTTCTAGTCTAGCTTATATTATTGGGGTACTTACATAATACTAACTATTAGGACTTAGAATTACCAATGAGTTAAAACGTCAAGAGATATTTTTGAAGAGTCACTATCTGGGCCTAGCTCATAATAAGCCCAATGACCTGATCTGACCCCATTCATCCTTTAATCACTGGTTATGGAGTCGCCTTTATTAGACAGTGCCATAATATGACCCTTTTATTTATTTCTTATCTAACTATGGATGTTCATGTCTCGATTTGATTTCACTAGTATAATTTCATTCTTCTATTAGAAGAATTAAAATAGAAAAATGACTTACAAAGCCACGAAAAGTTTCAACTAGACAGCCAGCTCCACCTGATGCAAAATTCACTCCGTGGACAAAATGGTCTTTTCCAATCTCAAAATAAGATGGAACCAGTGGAAGCTCAGCATATTCAGCTAATTGAAAACAATAAAACCAATTAACTTATATTCCATATGATGATATTCATAAACATACATAATTATAACAATTTTAACCTACTTTTATCTTTACAATATATATCATAAAACAATTCTATTGAAATTTTGTGTAACACTAAAATCGAGCTGATTTCTCAAATATGATCACTCAACTAATAGAGCTGCCCTTAGAAAGATTTCTATGTTGTATATACTACTATATATTTCTCATACATACAAACTCGATATCTTTGTTAAGAGTAGATCAGCGATCGATGTAACTTACCAATAAAATCAGGAATGATACGACCATCACAAAATCTGCCAGTAGGAGGGTTGAAGAACGATTCACCATAAGGCGACCAATTAGCTTGGAATTGAGTAGTAGTGTTGATGTAGTTGTTATTCCCAGGATCAAAGAGAGAATCACCAAACACAAAGAGGGCTTTTTGTTTTTGAACTGATAATAATGTTCTCTCATAGCTGCCAAAACACCCAAATGGTATGCCAATTATTAGAGAAAACCAAATAATGAGGATGATTAAACCCATCATTATCAACTCTAATTTTTGCAACTACAATATAGTTCTAGCTACTTGAAATAAACAAGAGATGTCTAGCTTCAACTTCTACTGATTTTTCAACTAAATAATTAAGAGCTTTCTGTATTATTTTATTAATAAGTCGTCTTAAGAAAATATATAGTTGACCTGGGGGAGACAAAAACTATAAATAAATTATTACTCCACTAGAAGACAAGAGTATGCCAGCAAATCAATTGATTATTTATAATTTAATCTATAATACAAGTATAGGAAATATACATGGTTTTGTTTTTACGGAAACTCACTTTATTTATCCCTTAAATACAAAGATAGATTTTAGGTGAAAATCCTAGTAGTTTCTATTATGATCATGAGAAAATTCATTTTCTTAAATTTCAAATGATGGTAATTATATTGTAACGATCTTTACGGTCATTTTGAGTTTTGTAAGGACCCGTTTGGCCATGTGATATGAAATCATGATATGGTATCATGATATGGAATTATGAGATGAAATTGAAGTTTTGTTTGGACATGCGATATGGAATTTTTGTGTTGTATATTTTCTCATAAACATAAAAATCTCATAAGTTGTAAAACTATTAAAATAACCCCAATTGTTTATTCAATCTTATCAAATAAACAAAAAATTATAAAATCGCATAATAAATTATTACAAAATTATTTGTTCTCCACTTAAGTAATTGTTTCATCTAACCTTAATTTAATAAAAAAAATTGAACATAAATTGTAGTGTACTAGTCTTTAATATAAT